>NW_027077517.1:0-163302 GCF_963924675.1 Phocoena phocoena
CCAGGAAGAGGAATTAAACAAAGGCTCAGTGTGCCCTGCTGGAAACAGATTAGGGCCTGAAGCAATCCTGCGGTTTTGTGCCCAGCTCACAAGAAAGCGAGTTGAAGAAAGGAGCTCAGGGGCACTGTAATTCACAAACCTGCAGAGTTATAAATGACAGCTATCCTCCAAAAATATATTGAAGTAAGCCTGCGAAGGGGACTTGAAAGCGGGGCAGAATTCAGGAAAACGATTGCAGGGGGTAGACTGGAATTGCCCTGAAAGCATAGGAAAAGAGGCAGAACGTCGACAATGATGCACTTGGCCAAAAATGGTGTATGCGTTTTTTCCTGAATATATTCAGGAAAAAACGCATACGCCCTTTTTGGCCAAACAAGCTAGCCTGTAAAGGAAATCTGCACTACAATGAAATCTCACTGCCCCCCCGGGCAAAAGGGCCATCTGAAAAAAGTGTAAAATCCAGAAAGGTAGGACAGGATATGGAGAACAGGGAGCCTTGTTATGCTGATTGGCAGGATGTAAATTGCCAGCAGCCACCCTGGAGAAGTGTATGGTGTTTCCTGAAACACGTAAGAAACAAAGCAACAGAGCCTATGGCACTTCCACTTATGGTCCTATAGCTTACGGAAATTAAAATCAAAAACAGACAGCCACCCCAATATTTGGGACGGCTGTGTTCACAAGAAGCTCGTCTACAGTATCAGGAAAATATCCCAGAAAGCAAAAAATGGATAAAGAAGTTGTGGCATGTACGTGCAATGCAATATCACTCAGCAATGAAATCTGTGTCATCAGGCCCGTAGCGGCATAGTAAGTGGATGCAGGTACGGTGATTCTACGTGAACTACGTCACACAGAAAAAGAAACATCATAAGATATCACTAATACACGGAATGTAAACTTGACTACACATGAACTGAATTACAAAACAGAACAGGGTCTCAAATTTAGAAAACCAACTAGTGCTTGCTTATGGGGAAAGGTGCGTTGGGGTGCTGCATAAAACCAGAGACTGAAATTAGCACAGATAACATTCCATAAGCCAAATATGTAATAGACAAGACCTACTCCTTGCTCAACGAAATGGACTCAACACCACATATTCAACGCCTAGGAATATACATGACTAAGAAGAATCTTAAAACCCATGGATATATATGTTTCCGTAAGGGAATCAAGCATGTGTACAGCGGCCGAAACGCAGCAGTGATAATCCTATAAATCCCATTATCAAAATAAATTTCGAAAACAAAACACAAAGACAGTGAAATAGAGAGCAATTCTTAAATAATTCACTCAGGGCATGTGATGCAACCGGGATTGACCACATCTACACCCAGAGCTGGTTGAGACATAAGGCTGGACACTTCAGGCTGATAGCATTGATGAGTTTTGGTGAGCAAATGCAGACCCTTTGAAGTCATACTGCATGGTACCCATTCCATGGGTCCCAACTCTCCAGGTTCAAGGGATTCTTTCTCCAGCTAAAACATGCATGGGAAACCCAGAGTATGGTCCACCGTGTGATTGGGAAACGATTTAAAATGCATCTCAGTTTTCGTATCCTGGTCCTCGGGTTCACCATTCCAGATGCTTTACTAACACTCTCCCCGCTTGGAGAGTCAGTGCCTTTAACCTCCTGTTTGGCACAGCTTGCAATTTCTGTGCAAAATGAACAGGAATAGGGAGAACCAATGAGAGACTAGCTGTAGGTGTCTGCACGGGCAAATGTAACGCTCATTTCCCACCAGGAAGAGGAATTATCCAAAGGCTCACTGTGCCCTGCCGGAAACAGATTAGGGCCTGAAGCAATCCTGCGGTTTTGTGCCCAGCTCACAAGAAAGCGAGTTGAAGAAAGGAGCTCAGGGGCACTGTAATTCACAAACCTGCAGAGTTATAAATGACAGCTATCCTCCAAAAATATATTGAAGTAAGCCTGCGAAGGGGACTTGAAAGCGGGGCAGAGTTTCAGGAAAACCACTGCATGGGGTAGAATGGAATTGCCCTGAAAGCATAGGAAAAGCGGCACAACGTCGACAATGATGCACTTGGCCAAAAAGGGCATATGCGTTTTTTCCTGAATATATTCAGGAAAAAACGCATACGCCCTTTTTGGCCAACCAAGCAAGCCTGTAAATGAAATCTGCACTACAATGAAGTCTCACTGCCCCCCGGGCAAAAGGGCCATCTGAAAAAAGTGTAAAATCCAGAAAGGTAGGACAGGATATGGAGAACAGGGAGCCTTGTTATGCTGATTGGCAGGATGTAAATTGCCAGCAGCCACCCTAGAGAAGTGTATGGTGTTTCCTGAAACTCGTAAGAAACAGAGCAACACAGCCTATGGCACTTCCACTTATGGTCCTATAGCTTACGGAAATTAAAATCAAAAACAGACAGCCACCCCAATATTTGGGATGGCTGTGTTCCCAAGAAGCTCGTCTACAGTACCAGGTAAATATCCCAGAAAGCAAAAATGGATAAAGAAGTTGTGGCACGTAAGTGCAATGCAATATCCCTCAGCAATGAAATCTGTGTCATCAGGACCATAGCGGCACAGCGAGTGGATGCAGGTACGGTGATTCTACGTGAACTACGTCACACAGAAAAAGAAACATCATAAGATATCACTAATACACGGAATGTAAACTTGACTACACATGAACTGAATTACAAAACAGAACAGGGTCTCAAATTTAGAAAACCAACTAGTGCTTGCTTATGGGGAAAGGTGCGTTGGGGTGCTGCAAAAAACCAGAGACAGAAATTAGCACAGATAACTTTCCATAAGCCAAATATGTAATAGACAAGACCTACTCCTTGCTCAACGAAATGGACCCAACACCACATATTCAACGCCTAGGAATATACCTGACTAGGAAGAATCTTAAAACCCATGGATATATATGTCTCCATAAGAGAATCAAGCCTGTGTACAGCGGCCGAAACGCAGCAGTGAAAATCCGATAAATCCCATTATCAAAATAAATTTCGAAAACAAAACACAAAGACAGTGAAATAGAGAGCAATTCTTAAATAATTCACTCAGGGCATGTGATGCAACCGGGATTGACCACATCTACACCCAGAGCTGGTTGAGACATAAGGCTGGACACTTCAGGCTGATAGCATTGGTGAGTTTCGGTGAGCAAATGCAGACCCTTTGAAGTCATACTGCATGGTACCCATTCCATGGGTCCCAACTCTCCAGGTTCAAGGGATTCTTCCTCCAGCTAAAACATGCATGGGAAACCCAGAGTATCGTCCACCATGTGATTTGGAAATGATTTAAAATGCATCTCAGTTTTCGTTTCCTGGTCCTCGGGTTCACCATTCCAGATGCTTTACTAACACTCTCCCCGCTTGGAGCGTCAGTGCCTTTAACCTCCTGTTTGGCACAGCTTGCAATTTCTGTGCAAGATGAACAGGAATAGGGAGAACCAATGAGACACTAGCTGTAGGTGTCTGCACGGGCAAATGTAACGCTCACTGCCCACCAGGAAGAGGAATTAAACAAAGGCTCAGTGTGCCCTGCTGGAAACAGATTAGGGCCTGAAGCAATCCTGCGGTTTTGTGCCCAGCTCACAAGAAAGCGAGTTGAAGAGAGGAGCACAGGGGCACTGTAATTCACAAACCTGCAGAGTTATAAATGACAGCTATCCTCCAAAAATACATTGAAGTAAGCCTGCGAAGGGGACTTGAAAGCGCGGCAGAACTTCAGGAAAACGATTGCAGGGGGTAGACTGGAATTGCCCTGAAAGCATAGGAAAAGAGGCACAACGTTGACAATGATGCACTTGGACAAAAAGGGCGTATGCGTTTTTTCCTGAATATATTCAGGAGAAAACGCATACGCCCTTTTTGGCCAACCAAGCAAGCCTGTAAAGGAAATCTGCACTACAATGAAGTCTCACTGCCCCCCTGGCAAAAGGGCCATCTGAAAAAAGTGTAAAATCTAGAAAGGTAGGACAGGATATGGAGA
Organism: Phocoena phocoena; assembly: GCF_963924675.1. Taxonomy (NCBI): domain Eukaryota; kingdom Metazoa; phylum Chordata; class Mammalia; order Artiodactyla; family Phocoenidae; genus Phocoena; species Phocoena phocoena. The sequence continues at coordinate 3,980 of NW_027077517.1, forward strand.
AGAGGGAGCCTTGTTATGCTGATTGGCAGGATGTAAATTGCCAACAGCCACCCTGGAGAAGTGTATGGTGTTTCCTGAAACACGTAAGAAACAAAGCAACACAGCCTATGGCACTTGCACTTATGGTCCTATAGCTTAGGGAAATTAAAATCAAAAACAGACAGCCACACCAAAGTTTGGGACGGCTGTGTTCACAAGAAGCTCGTCTACAGTATCAGGTAAATATCTCAGAAAGCAAAAAGTGGATAAAGAAGTTGTGGCACGTACGTGCAATGCAATATCACTCAGCAATGAAATCTGTGTCATCAGGCCCGTAGCGGCATAGTGAGTGGATGCAGGTACGGTGATTCTACGTGAACTACGTCACACAGAAAAAGAAACATAAGATATCACTAATACACGGAATGTAAACTTGACTACACATGAACTGAATTACAAAACAGAACAGGGTGTCAAATTTAGAAAACCAACTAGTGCTTGCTTATGGGGAAAGGTGCCTTGGGGTGCTGCATAAAACCAGAGACTGAAATTAGCACAGATAACATTCCATAAGACAAATATGTAATAGACAAGACCTACTCCTTGCTCAACGAAATGGACTCAACACCAAATATTCAACGCCTAGGAATATACCTGACTAGGAAGAATCTTAAAACCCATGGATATATATGTCTCCGTAAGAGAATCAAGCGTGGGTACAGCAGCCGATACGCAGCAGTGAAAATCCGATAAATCCCATTATCAAAATAAATTTCGAAAACAAAACACAAAGACAGTGAAATAGAGAGCAATTCTTAAATAATTCACTCAGGGCATGTGATGCAACCGGGATTGACCACATCTACACCCAGAGCTGATTGAGACATAGGGCTGGACACTTCAGGCTGCTAGCATTGGTGAGTTTCGGTGAGCAAATGCAGACCCTTTGAAGTCATACTGCATGGTACCTATTCCATGGGTCCCAACTCTTCAGGTTCAAGGGATTCTTCCTCCAGCTAAAACATGCATGGGAAACCCACAGTATGGTCCACCGTGTGATTGGGAAACGATTTAAAATGCATCTCAGTTTTCGTATCCTGGTCCTCGGGTTCACCATTCCAGATGCTTTACTAACACTCTCCCTGCTTGTAGAGTCAGTGCCTTTAACCTCCTTTTTGGCACAGCTTGCAATTTCTGTGCAAGATGAACAGGAATAGGGAGAACCAATGAGAGACTACCTGTAGGTGTCTGCACGGGCAAATGTAACGCTCATTGCCCACCAGGAAGAGGAATTAACCAAAGGCTAAGTGTGCCCTGCCGGAAACAGATTAGGGCCTGAAGCAATCCTGCGGTTTTGTGCCCAGCTCACAAGAAAGCGAGTTAAAGAAAGGAGCTCAGGGGCAGTGTAATTCACAAACCTGCAGAGTTATAAATGACAGCATTCCTCCAAAAATATATTGCAGTAAGCCTGCAAAGGGGACTTGAAAGCGGGGCAGAATTTCAGGAAAACGATTGCATGGGGTAGACTGGAATTGCCCTGAAAGCATAGGAAAAGAGGCACAACGTCGACAATGATGCACTTGGCCAAAAAGTGCGTATGCGTTTTTTACTGAATATATTCAGGAAAAAACGCATACGCACTTTTTGGCCAACCAAGCAAGCCTGTAAAGGAAATCTGCACTACAATGAAGTCTCACTGCCCCCCGGGCAAAAGGGCCATCTGAAAAAAGTGTAAAATCCAGAAATGTAGGACAGGATATGGAGAACAGGGAGCCTTGTTATGCTGATTGGCTGGAGGTAAATTGCCAGCAGCCACCCTGGAGAAGTGTATGGTGTTTCCTGAAACACGTAAGAAACAAAGCAACACAGCCTATGGCACTTCCACTTATGGTCCTATAGCTTACGGAAATTAAAATCAAAAACAGACAACCACCCCAATATTTGGGACGGCTCTGTTCACAAGAAGCTCGTCTACAGTATCAGGTAAATATCCCAGAAAGCAAAAAAATGGATAAAGAAGTTGTGGCACGTACGTACAATGCAATATCACTCAGCAATGAAATCTGTGTCATCAGGCCCGTAGCGGCATAGTGAGTGGATGCAGGTACGGTGATTCTACGTGAACTACGATACACAGAAAAAGAAACATCATAAGATATCACTAATACACGGAATGTAAACTTGACTACACATGAACTGAATTACAAAACAGAACAGGGTCTCAAATTTAGAAAACCAACTAGTGCTTGCTTACGGGGAAAGGTGCCTTGGGGTGCTGCATAAAACCAGAGACTGAAATTAGCACAGATAACTTTCCATAAGCCAAATATGTAATAGACAAGACCTACTCCTTGCTCAACGAAATGGACCCAACACCACATATTCAATGCCTAGGAATATAGCTGACTAGGAAGAATCTTAAAACCCATGGATATATATGTCTCCGTAAGAGAATCAAGCGTGTGTACAGCGGCCGAAACGCAGCAGTGAAAATCCGATAAATCCCATTATCAAAATAAATTTTGAAAACAAAACACAAAGACAGTGAAATAGAGAGCAATTCTTAAATAATTCACTCAGGGCATGTGATGCAACCGGGATTTACCACATCTACACCCAGAGCTGGTTGAGACATAAGGCTGGACACTTCAGGCTGATAGCATTGGTGAGTTTCGGTGAGCAAATGCAGACCCTTTGAAGTCATACTGCATGGTATCCATTCCATGGGTCCCAACTCTCCAGGTTCAAGGGATTCTTCCTCCAGCTAAAACATGCATGGGAAACCCAGAGTATCATCCACCATGTGATTGGGAAACGATTTAAAATGCATCTCAGTTTTCGTATCCTGGTCCTCAGGTTCACCATTCCAAATGCTTTACTAACACTCTCCCCGCTTGGAGAGTCAGTGCCTTTAACCTCCTGTTTGGCACAGCTTGCAATTTCTGTGCAAGATGAACAGGAATAGGGAGAAGCAATGAGAGACTAGCTGTAGGTGTCTGCACGGGCAAATGTAACGCTCATTGCCGACCAGGAAGAGGAATTAAACAAAGGCTCAGTGTGCCCTGCTGGAAACAGATTAGGGCCTGAAGCAATCCTGCGGTTTTGTGCCCAGCTCACAAGAAAGCGAGTTGAAGAAAGGAGCTCAGGGGCACTGTAATTCACAAACCTGCAGAGTTATAAATGACAGCTATCCTCCAAAAATATATTGAAGTAAGCCTGCGAAGGGGACTTGAAAGCGGGGCAGAATTTCAGGAAAACGATTGCAGGGGGTAGACTGGAATTGCCCTGAAAGCATAGGAAAAGAGGCAGAACGTCGACAATGATGCACTTGGCCAAAAATGGTGTATGCGTTTTTTCCTGAATATATTCAGGAAAAAACGCATACGCCCTTTTTGGCCAAACAAGCTAGCCTGTAAAGGAAATCTGCACTACAATGAAATCTCACTGCCCCCCCGGGCAAAAGGGCCATCTGAAAAAAGTGTAAAATCCAGAAAGGTAGGACAGGATATGGAGAACAGGGAGCCTTGTTATGCTGATTGGCAGGATGTAAATTGCCAGCAGCCACCCTGGAGAAGTGTATGGTGTTTCCTGAAACACGTAAGAAACAAAGCAACACAGCCTATGGCACTTCCACTTATGGTCCTATAGCTTACGGAAATTAAAATCAAAAACAGACAGCCACCCCAATATTTGGGACGGCTGTGTTCACAAGAAGCTCGTCTACAGTATCAGGAAAATATCCCAGAAAGCAAAAAATGGATAAAGAAGTTGTGGCATGTACGTGCAATGCAATATCACTCAGCAATGAAATCTGTGTCATCAGGCCCGTAGCGGCATAGTAAGTGGATGCAGGTACGGTGATTCTACGTGAACTACGTCACACAGAAAAAGAAACATCATAAGATATCACTAATACACGGAATGTAAACTTGACTACACATGAACTGAATTACAAAACAGAACAGGGTCTCAAATTTAGAAAACCAACTAGTGCTTGCTTATGGGGAAAGGTGCGTTGGGGTGCTGCATAAAACCAGAGACTGAAATTAGCACAGATAACATTCCATAAGCCAAATATGTAATAGACAAGACCTACTCCTTGCTCAACGAAATGGACTCAACACCACATATTCAACGCCTAGGAATATACATGACTAAGAAGAATCTTAAAACCCATGGATATATATGTTTCCGTAAGGGAATCAAGCATGTGTACAGCGGCCGAAACGCAGCAGTGATAATCCTATAAATCCCATTATCAAAATAAATTTCGAAAACAAAACACAAAGACAGTGAAATAGAGAGCAATTCTTAAATAATTCACTCAGGGCATGTGATGCAACCGGGATTGACCACATCTACACCCAGAGCTGGTTGAGACATAAGGCTGGACACTTCAGGCTGATAGCATTGATGAGTTTTGGTGAGCAAATGCAGACCCTTTGAAGTCATACTGCATGGTACCCATTCCATGGGTCCCAACTCTCCAGGTTCAAGGGATTCTTTCTCCAGCTAAAACATGCATGGGAAACCCAGAGTATGGTCCACCGTGTGATTGGGAAACGATTTAAAATGCATCTCAGTTTTCGTATCCTGGTCCTCGGGTTCACCATTCCAGATGCTTTACTAACACTCTCCCCGCTTGGAGAGTCAGTGCCTTTAACCTCCTGTTTGGCACAGCTTGCAATTTCTGTGCAAAATGAACAGGAATAGGGAGAACCAATGAGAGACTAGCTGTAGGTGTCTGCACGGGCAAATGTAACGCTCATTTCCCACCAGGAAGAGGAATTATCCAAAGGCTCACTGTGCCCTGCCGGAAACAGATTAGGGCCTGAAGCAATCCTGCGGTTTTGTGCCCAGCTCACAAGAAAGCGAGTTGAAGAAAGGAGCTCAGGGGCACTGTAATTCACAAACCTGCAGAGTTATAAATGACAGCTATCCTCCAAAAATATATTGAAGTAAGCCTGCGAAGGGGACTTGAAAGCGGGGCAGAGTTTCAGGAAAACCACTGCATGGGGTAGAATGGAATTGCCCTGAAAGCATAGGAAAAGCGGCACAACGTCGACAATGATGCACTTGGCCAAAAAGGGCATATGCGTTTTTTCCTGAATATATTCAGGAAAAAACGCATACGCCATTTTTGGCCAACCAAGCAAGCCTGTAAATGAAATCTGCACTACAATGAAGTCTCACTGCCCCCCGGGCAAAAGGGCCATCTGAAAAAAGTGTAAAATCCAGAAAGGTAGGACAGGATATGGAGAACAGGGAGCCTTGTTATGCTGATTGGCAGGATGTAAATTGCCAGCAGCCACCCTAGAGAAGTGTATGGTGTTTCCTGAAACACGTAAGAAACAGAGCAACACAGCCTATGGCACTTCCACTTATGGTCCTATAGCTTACGGAAATTAAAATCAAAAACAGACAGCCACCCCAATATTTGGGATGGCTGTGTTCCCAAGAAGCTCGTCTACAGTACCAGGTAAATATCCCAGAAAGCAAAAATGGATAAAGAAGTTGTGGCACGTAAGTGCAATGCAATATCCCTCAGCAATGAAATCTGTGTCATCAGGACCATAGCGGCACAGCGAGTGGATGCAGGTACGGTGATTCTACGTGAACTACGTCACACAGAAAAAGAAACATCATAAGATATCACTAATACACGGAATGTAAACTTGACTACACATGAACTGAATTACAAAACAGAACAGGGTCTCAAATTTAGAAAACCAACTAGTGCTTGCTTATGGGGAAAGGTGCGTTGGGGTGCTGCAAAAAACCAGAGACAGAAATTAGCACAGATAACTTTCCATAAGCCAAATATGTAATAGACAAGACCTACTCCTTGCTCAACGAAATGGACCCAACACCACATATTCAACGCCTAGGAATATACCTGACTAGGAAGAATCTTAAAACCCATGGATATATATGTCTCCATAAGAGAATCAAGCCTGTGTACAGCGGCCGAAACGCAGCAGTGAAAATCCGATAAATCCCATTATCAAAATAAATTTCGAAAACAAAACACAAAGACAGTGAAATAGAGAGCAATTCTTAAATAATTCACTCAGGGCATGTGATGCAACCGGGATTGACCACATCTACACCCAGAGCTGGTTGAGACATAAGGCTGGACACTTCAGGCTGATAGCATTGGTGAGTTTCGGTGAGCAAATGCAGACCCTTTGAAGTCATACTGCATGGTACCCATTCCATGGGTCCCAACTCTCCAGGTTCAAGGGATTCTTCCTCCAGCTAAAACATGCATGGGAAACCCAGAGTATCGTCCACCATGTGATTTGGAAATGATTTAAAATGCATCTCAGTTTTCGTTTCCTGGTCCTCGGGTTCACCATTCCAGATGCTTTACTAACACTCTCCCCGCTTGGAGCGTCAGTGCCTTTAACCTCCTGTTTGGCACAGCTTGCAATTTCTGTGCAAGATGAACAGGAATAGGGAGAACCAATGAGACACTAGCTGTAGGTGTCTGCACGGGCAAATGTAACGCTCACTGCCCACCAGGAAGAGGAATTAAACAAAGGCTCAGTGTGCCCTGCTGGAAACAGATTAGGGCCTGAAGCAATCCTGCGGTTTTGTGCCCAGCTCACAAGAAAGCGAGTTGAAGAGAGGAGCACAGGGGCACTGTAATTCACAAACCTGCAGAGTTATAAATGACAGCTATCCTCCAAAAATACATTGAAGTAAGCCTGCGAAGGGGACTTGAAAGCGCGGCAGAACTTCAGGAAAACGATTGCAGGGGGTAGACTGGAATTGCCCTGAAAGCATAGGAAAAGAGGCACAACGTTGACAATGATGCACTTGGACAAAAAGGGCGTATGCGTTTTTTCCTGAATATATTCAGGAGAAAACGCATACGCCCTTTTTGGCCAACCAAGCAAGCCTGTAAAGGAAATCTGCACTACAATGAAGTCTCACTGCCCCCCTGGCAAAAGGGCCATCTGAAAAAAGTGTAAAATCTAGAAAGGTAGGACAGGATATGGAGAAGAGGGAGCCTTGTTATGCTGATTGGCAGGATGTAAATTGCCAACAGCCACCCTGGAGAAGTGTATGGTGTTTCCTGAAACACGTAAGAAACAAAGCAACACAGCCTATGGCACTTGCACTTATGGTCCTATAGCTTAGGGAAATTAAAATCAAAAACAGACAGCCACACCAAAGTTTGGGACGGCTGTGTTCACAAGAAGCTCGTCTACAGTATCAGGTAAATATCTCAGAAAGCAAAAAATGGATAAAGAAGTTGTGGCACGTACGTGCAATGCAATATCACTCAGCAATGAAATCTGTGTCATCAGGCCCGTAGCGGCATAGTGAGTGGATGCAGGTACGGTGATTCTACGTGAACTACGTCACACAGAAAAAGAAACATAAGATATCACTAATACACGGAATGTAAACTTGACTACACATGAACTGAATTACAAAACAGAACAGGGTGTCAAATTTAGAAAACCAACTAGTGCTTGCTTATGGGGAAAGGTGCCTTGGGGTGCTGCATAAAACCAGAGACTGAAATTAGCACAGATAACATTCCATAAGACAAATATGTAATAGACAAGACCTACTCCTTGCTCAACGAAATGGACTCAACACCAAATATTCAACGCCTAGGAATATACCTGACTAGGAAGAATCTTAAAACCCATGGATATATATGTCTCCGTAAGAGAATCAAGCGTGGGTACAGCAGCCGATACGCAGCAGTGAAAATCCGATAAATCCCATTATCAAAATAAATTTCGAAAACAAAACACAAAGACAGTGAAATAGAGAGCAATTCTTAAATAATTCACTCAGGGCATGTGATGCAACCGGGATTGACCACATCTACACCCAGAGCTGATTGAGACATAGGGCTGGACACTTCAGGCTGCTAGCATTGGTGAGTTTCGGTGAGCAAATGCAGACCCTTTGAAGTCATACTGCATGGTACCTATTCCATGGGTCCCAACTCTTCAGGTTCAAGGGATTCTTCCTCCAGCTAAAACATGCATGGGAAACCCACAGTATGGTCCACCGTGTGATTGGGAAACGATTTAAAATGCATCTCAGTTTTCGTATCCTGGTCCTCGGGTTCACCATTCCAGATGCTTTACTAACACTCTCCCTGCTTGTAGAGTCAGTGCCTTTAACCTCCTTTTTGGCACAGCTTGCAATTTCTGTGCAAGATGAACAGGAATAGGGAGAACCAATGAGAGACTACCTGTAGGTGTCTGCACGGGCAAATGTAACGCTCATTGCCCACCAGGAAGAGGAATTAACCAAAGGCTAAGTGTGCCCTGCCGGAAACAGATTAGGGCCTGAAGCAATCCTGCGGTTTTGTGCCCAGCTCACAAGAAAGCGAGTTAAAGAAAGGAGCTCAGGGGCAGTGTAATTCACAAACCTGCAGAGTTATAAATGACAGCATTCCTCCAAAAATATATTGCAGTAAGCCTGCAAAGGGGACTTGAAAGCGGGGCAGAATTTCAGGAAAACGATTGCATGGGGTAGACTGGAATTGCCCTGAAAGCATAGGAAAAGAGGCACAACGTCGACAATGATGCACTTGGCCAAAAAGTGCGTATGCGTTTTTTACTGAATATATTCAGGAAAAAACGCATACGCACTTTTTGGCCAACCAAGCAAGCCTGTAAAGGAAATCTGCACTACAATGAAGTCTCACTGCCCCCCGGGCAAAAGGGCCATCTGAAAAAAGTGTAAAATCCAGAAATGTAGGACAGGATATGGAGAACAGGGAGCCTTGTTATGCTGATTGGCTGGAGGTAAATTGCCAGCAGCCACCCTGGAGAAGTGTATGGTGTTTCCTGAAACACGTAAGAAACAAAGCAACACAGCCTATGGCACTTCCACTTATGGTCCTATAGCTTACGGAAATTAAAATCAAAAACAGACAACCACCCCAATATTTGGGACGGCTCTGTTCACAAGAAGCTCGTCTACAGTATCAGGTAAATATCCCAGAAAGCAAAAAAATGGATAAAGAAGTTGTGGCACGTACGTACAATGCAATATCACTCAGCAATGAAATCTGTGTCATCAGGCCCGTAGCGGCATAGTGAGTGGATGCAGGTACGGTGATTCTACGTGAACTACGATACACAGAAAAAGAAACATCATAAGATATCACTAATACACGGAATGTAAACTTGACTACACATGAACTGAATTACAAAACAGAACAGGGTCTCAAATTTAGAAAACCAACTAGTGCTTGCTTACGGGGAAAGGTGCCTTGGGGTGCTGCATAAAACCAGAGACTGAAATTAGCACAGATAACTTTCCATAAGCCAAATATGTAATAGACAAGACCTACTCCTTGCTCAACGAAATGGACCCAACACCACATATTCAATGCCTAGGAATATAGCTGACTAGGAAGAATCTTAAAACCCATGGATATATATGTCTCCGTAAGAGAATCAAGCGTGTGTACAGCGGCCGAAACGCAGCAGTGAAAATCCGATAAATCCCATTATCAAAATAAATTTTGAAAACAAAACACAAAGACAGTGAAATAGAGAGCAATTCTTAAATAATTCACTCAGGGCATGTGATGCAACCGGGATTGACCACATCTACACCCAGAGCTGGTTGAGACATAAGGCTGGACACTTCAGGCTGATAGCATTGGTGAGTTTCGGTGAGCAAATGCAGACCCTTTGAAGTCATACTGCATGGTACCCATTCCATGGGTCCCAACTCTCCAGGTTCAAGGGATTCTTCCTGCAGCTAAAACATGCATGGGAAACCCAGAGTATCGTCCACCGTGTGATTGGGAAACGATTTAAAATGCATCTCAGTTCTCGTATCCTGGTCCTCGGGTTCAACATTCCAGATGCTTTACTAACACTCTCCCCGCTTGGAGTGTCAGTGCCTTTAACCTCCTCTTTGGCACAGCTTGCAATTTCTGTGCAAGATGAACAGGAATAGGGAGAACCAATGAGAGACTAGCTGTAGGTGTCTGCACGGGCAAATGTAATGCTCATTGCCCATCAGAAAGAGGAATTAAACAAAGGCTCAGCGTGCCCAGCTGAAAACAGATTAGGGCCTGAAGCAATCCTGCGGTTTTGTGCCCAGCTCACAAGAAAGCGAGTTGAAGAAAGGAGCTCAGGGGCACTGTAATTCACAAACCTGCAGAGTTATAAATGACAGCTATCCTCCAAAAATATATTGAAGTAAGCCTGTGAAGGGGACTTGAAAGCGGGGCAGAATTTCAGGAAAACGATTGCAGGGGGTAGACTGGAATTGCCCTGAAAGCATAGGAAAGGAGGCAGAACGTCGACAATGATGCACTTGGCCAAAAAGGGCGTATGCGTTTTTTCCTGAATGTATTCAGGAAAAAACTCATACGCCCTTTTTGGCCAACCAAGCAAGCTTGTAAAGGAAATCTGCACTACAATGAAGTCTCACTGCCCCCAGGGCAAAAGGGCCATCTGAAAAAAGTGTAAAATCCAGAAAGGTAGGACAGGATATGGAGAACAGGGAGCCTTGTTATGCTGATTGGCAGGATGTAAATTGCCAACAGCCACCCTGGAGAAGTGTATGGTGTTTCCTGAAACACGTAAGAAATAAAGCAAAACAGCCTATGGCAATTGCACTTATGGTCCTATTCCTTAGGGAAATTAAAATCAAAAACAGAGAGCCACCCCAAAGTTTGGGACGGCTGTGTTCCCAAAAAGCTCGTCTACAGTACCAGGTAAATATCCCAGAAAGCAAAAAATGGATAAAGAAGTTGTGGCACGTACGTGCAATGCAGTATCACTCAGCAATGAAATCTGTGTCATCAGGCCCGTAGCGGCATAGTGAGTGGATGCAGGTACGGTGATTCTACGTGAACTACGTCACACAGAAAAAGAAACATCATAAGATATCACTAATGCACGGAATGTAAACTTGACTACACATGAACTGAATTACAAAACAGAACAGGGTCTCAAATTTAGAAAACCAACTAGTGCTTGCTTATGGGGAAAGGTGCCTTGGGGGCTGCATAAAACCAGAGACTGAAATTAGCACAGATAACATTCCATAAGCCAAATATGTAATAGACAAGACCTACTCCTTGCTCAACGAAATGGACTCAACACCACATATTCAACGCCTAGAAATATACCTGACTAGGAAGAATCTTAAAACCCATGGATATATATGTCTCCGTAAGAGAATCAAGCGTGTGTACAGCGGCCGAAACGCAACAGTGAAAATCCGATAAATCCCATCATCAAAATAAATTTCGAAAACAAAACACAAAGACAGTGAAATAGAGAGCAATTCTTAAATAATTCACTCAGGGCATGTGATGCAACCGGGATTGACCACATCTACACCCAGAGCTGGTTGAGACATAAGGCTGGACACTTCAGGCTGATAGCATTGGTGAGTTTCGGTGAGCAAATGCAGACCCTTTGAAGTCATACTGCATGGTACCCATTCCATGGGTCCCAACTCTCCAGGTTCAAGGGATTCTTCCTCCAGCTAAAACATGCATGGGAACCCCACAATATGGTCCACCGTGTGATTGGGAAACGATTTAAAATGCATCTCAGTTTTCGTATCCTGGTCCTCGGGTTCAACATTCCAGATGCTTTACTAACACTCTCCCTGCTCGGAGAGTCAGTGCCTTTAACCTCCTGTTTGGCACAGCTTGCAATTTCTGTGCAAGATGAACAGGAATAGGGAGAACCAATGAGAGACTAGCTGTAGGTGTCTGCACGGGCAAATGTAACGCTCATTTCCCACCAGGAAGAGGAATTAACCAAAGGCTCAGCATGCCCTGCTGGAAACAGATTAGGGCCTGAAGCAATCCTGCGGTTTTGTGCCCAGCTCACAAGAAAGCGAGTTGAAGAAAGGAGCTCAGGGGCACTGTAAATCACAATCCTGCAGAGTTATAAATTACAGCTATCTTCCAAAAGTATATTGAAGTAAGCCTGCGTAGGGGACTTGAAAGTGGGGCAGAATTTCAGGAAAACGACTGCACGGGGTAGACTGGAATTGCCCTGAAAGCATAGGAAAAGAGGCACAACGTCGACAATGATGCACTTGGCCAAAAAGGGCGTATGCGTTTTTTCCTGAATGTATTCAGGAAAAAACGCATACGCCCTTTTTGGCCAACCAAGCAAGCCTGTAAAGGAAATCTGCACTACAATGAAGTCTCACTGCCCCCCGGGCAAAAGGGCCATCTGAAAAAAGTGTAAAATCCAGAAATGTAGGACAGGATATGGAGAACAGGGAGCCTTGTTATGCTGATTGGCAGGATGTAAATTGTCAGCAGCCACCCTGGAGAAGTGTATGGTGTTTCCTGAAACATGTAACAAACAAAGCAACACAGCCTATGGCACTTCCACTTATGGTCCTATAGCTTACGGAAATTAAAATCAAAAACAGACGGCCACCCCAATATTTGGGACGGCTGTGTTCCCAAGAAGCTCGTCTACAGTACCAGGTAAATATCCCAGAAAGCAAAAAATGGATAAAGAAGTTGTGGCACGTACGTGCAATGCAGTATCACTCAGCAATGAAATCTGTGTCATCAGGCCCGTAGCGGCATAGTGAATGGATGCAGGTACGGTGATTCTACGTAAACTACGTCACACACAAAAAGAAACATCATAAGATATCACTAATACACGGAATGTAAACTTGACTACACATGAACTGAATTACAAAACAGAACAGGGTCTCAAATTTAGAAAACCAACTAGTGCTTGCTTATGGGGAAAGGTGCCATGGGGTGCTGCATAAAACCAGAGACTGAAATTAGCACAGATAACATTCCATAAGCCAAATATGTAATAGACAAGACCTACTCCTTGCTCAACGAAATGGACTCAACACCACATATTCAACGCCTAGGAATATACCTGACTAGGAAGAATCTTAAAACCCATGGATATATATGTCTCCGTAAGAGAATCAAGCGTGTGTACAGCGGCTGAAACACAGCAGTGAAAATCCGATAAATCCCATTATCAAAATAAATTTAGAAAACAAAACACAAAGACAGTGAAATAGAGAGCAATTCTTAAATAATTCACTCAGGGCATGTGATGCAACCGGGATTTACCACATCTACACCCAGAGCTGGTTGAGACATAAGGCTGGACACTTCAGGCTGATAGCATTGGTGAGTTTCGGTGAGCAAATGCAGACCCTTTGAAGTCATACTGCATGGTACCCATTCCATGGGTCCCAACTCTCCAGGTTCAAGGGATTCTTCCTCCAGCTAAAACATGCATGGGAAACCCAGAGTATCATCCACCGTGTGATTGGGAAACGATTTAAAATGCATCTCAGTTTTCGTATCCTGGTCCTCGGGTTCACCATTCCAGATGCTTTACTAACACTCTCCCTGCTCGGAGAGTCAGTGCCTTTAACCTCCTGTTTGGCACAGCTTGCAATTTCTCTGCAAGATGAACAGGAATAGGGAGAACAAATGAGAGACTAGCTGTAGGTGTCTGCACGGGCAAATGTAACGCTCATTTCCCACCAGGAAGAGGAATTAACCAGAGGCTCAGCATGCCCTGCCGGAAAATGATTAGGGCCTGAAGCAATCCTGCGGTTTTGTGCCCAGCTCACAAGAAAGCGAGATGAAGAAAGGAGCTCAGGGGCACTGTAATTCACAAACCTGCAGAGTTATAAATGACAGCTATCCTCCAAAAATATATTGAAGTAAGCCTGCGAAGGGGACTTGAAAGCGGGGCAGAATTTCAGGAAAACGATTGCAGGGGGTAGACTGGAATTGCCCTGAAAGCATAGGAAAAGAGGCACAACGTCGACAATGATGCACTTGGCCAAAAAGGGCGTATGCGTTTTTTCCTGAATATATTCAGGAAAAAACGCATACGCCCTTTTTGGCCAACCAAGCAAGCCTGTAAAGGAAATCTGCACTACAATGAAGTCTCACTGCCCCCCGGGCAAAAGGGCCATCTGAAAAAAGTGTAAAATCCAGAAATGTAGGACAGGATATGGAGAACAGGGAGCCTTGTTATGCTGATTGGCAGGATGTAAATTGCCAGCAGCCACCCTGGAGAATTGTATGGTGTTTCCTGAAACACGTAACAAACAAAGCAACACAGCCTATGGCACTTCCACTTATGTTCCTATAGCTTACGGAAATTAAAATCAAAAACAGACAGCCACCCCAATATTTGGGACGGCTGTGTTCACAAGAAGCTCGTCTACAGTATCAGGTAAATATCCCAGAAAGCAAAAAATGGATAAAGAAGTTGTGGCACGTACGTACAATGCAATATCACTCAGCAATGAAATCTGTGTCATCAGGCCCGTAGCGGCATAGTGAGTGGATGCAGGTACGGTGATTCTACGTGAACTACGTCACACAGAAAAAGAAACATCATAAGATATCTCTAATACACGGAATGTAAACTTGACTACACATGAACTGAATTACAAAACAGAACAGGGTCTCAAATTTAGAAAACCAACTAGTGTTTGCTTATGGGGAAAGGTGCCTTGGGGGCTGCATAAAACCAGAGACTGAAATTAGCACAGATAACTTTCCATAAGCCAAATATGTAATAGACAAGACCTACTCCTTGCTCAACGAAATGGAACCAACACCACATATTCAACGCCTAGGAATATACCTGACTAGGAAGAATCTAAAAACCCATGGATATATATGTCTCCGTAAGAGAATCAAGCGTGTGTACAGCGGCCGAAACGCAGCAGTGAAAATCCGATAAATCCCATTATCAAAATAAATTTCGAAAACAAAACACAAAGACAGTGAAATAGAGAGCAATTCTTAAATAATTCACTCAGGGCATGTGATGCAACCGGGATTGACCACATCTACACCCAGAGCTGGTTGAGACATAAGGCTGGACACTTCAGGCTCATAGCATTGGTGAGTTTCGGTGAGCCAATGCAGACCCTTTGAAGTCATACTGCATGGTACCCATTCCATGGGTCCCAACTCTCCAGGTTCAAGGGATTCTTCCTCCAGCTAAAACATGCATGGGAAACCCAGAGTATCATCCACCGTGTGATTGGGAAACGATTTAAAATGCATCTCAGTTTTCGTTTCCTGGTCCTCGGGTTCACCATTCCAGATGCTTTACTAACACTCTCCCCGCTTGGAGAGTCAGTGCGTTTAATCTCCTGTTTGGCACAGCTTGCAATTTCTGTGCAAGATGAACAGGAATTGGGAGAACCAATGAGAGACTAGCTGTAGGTGTCTGCACGGGCAAATGTAACGCTCATTGCCCACCAGGAAGAGGAGTTAAACAAATGCTCAGCGTGCCCTGCTGAATACAGATTAGGGCCTGAAGCAATCCTGCGGTTTTGTGCCCAGCTCACAAGAAAGCGAGTTGAAGAAAGGAGCTCAGGGGCACTGTAATTCACAAACCTGCAGAGTTATAAATGACAGTTATCCTCCAAAAATATATTGAAGTAAGCCTGCGAAGGGGACTTGAAAGCGGGGCAGAATTTCAGGAAAACGATTGCAGGGGGTAGACTGGAATTGCCCTGAAAGCATAGGAAAAGAGGCACAACGTCGACAATGATGGACTTGGCCAAAAAGGGCGTATGCGTTTTTTCCTGAATATATTCAGGAAAAAACGCATACGCCCTTTTTGGCCAACCAAGCAAGCCTGTAAAGGAAATCTGCACTACAATGAAGTCTCACTGCCCCCCGGGCAAAAGGGCCATCTGAAAAAGTGTAAAATCCAGAAATGTAGGACAGGATATGGAGAACAGGGAGCCTTGTTATGCTGATTGGCAGGATGTAAATTGCCAGCAGCCATCCTGGAGAAGTGTATGGTGTTTCCTGAAACACGTAAGAAACAAAGCAACACAGCCTATGGCAATTGCACTTATGGTCCTATTCCTTAGGGAAATTAAAATCAAAAACAGAGAGCCACCCCAAAGTTTGGGACGGCTGTGTTCCCAAGAAGCTCGTCTACACTACCAGGTAAATATTCCAGAAAGCAAAAAATGGATAAAGAAGTTGTGGCACGTACGTGCAATGCAGTATCACTCAGCAATGAAATCTGTGTCATCAGGCCCATAGCGGCATAGTGAATGGATGCAGGTACGGTGATTCTACGTGAACTACGTCACACAGAAAAAGAAATATCATATCACTAATACACGGAATGTAAACTTGACTACACATGAACTGAATTACAAAACAGAACAGGGTCTCAAATTTAGAAAACCAACTAGTGCTTGCTTATGGGGAAAGGTGCCATGGGGTGCTGCATAAAACCAGAGACTGAAATTAGCACAGATAACATTCCATAAGCCAAATATGTAATAGACAAGACCTACTCCTTGCTCAACGAAATGGACTCAACACCACATATTCAACGCCTAGGAATATACCTGACTAGGAAGAATCTTAAAACCCATGGATATATATGTCTCCGTAAGAGAATCAAGCGTGTGTACAGCGGCCGAAACGCAGCAGTGAAAATCCGATAAATTCCATTATCAAAATAAATTTCGAAAACAAAACACAAAGACAGTGAAATAGAGAGCAATTCTTAAATAATTCACTCAGCGCATGTGATGAAACCGGGATGGACCACATCTACACCCAGAGCTGGTTGACACATAAGGCTGGACACTTCAGGCTGATAGAATTGGTGAGTTTCGGTGAGCAAATGCAGACCCTTTGAAGTCATACTGCATGGTACCTATTCCATGGGTCTCAACTCTTCAGGTTCAAGGGATTCTTCCTCCAGCTAAAACATGCATGGGAACCCCACAGTATGGTCCACCGTGTGATTGGGAAACGATTTAAAATGCATCTCAGTTTTCGTATCCTGGTCCTCGGGTTCACCATTCCAGATGCTTTACTAACACTCTCCCCGCTTGGAGAGTCAGTGCCTTTAACCTCCTGTTTGGCACAGCTTGCAATTTCTGTGCAAGATGAACAGGAATAGGGAGAACCAATGAGAGACTAGCTGTAGGTGTCTGCACGGGCAAATGTAACGCTCATTGCCGACCAGGAAGAGGAATTAAACAAAGGCTCAGCGTGCCCTGCTGAAAACAGATTAGGGCCTGAAGCAATCCTGCGGTTTTGTGCCCAGCTCACAAGAAAGCGAGTTGAAGAAAGGAGCTCAGGGGCATTGTAATTCACAAACCTGCAGAGTTATAAATGACAGCTATCCTCCAAAAATATATTGAAGTAAGCCTGCGAAGGGGACTTGAAAGCGGGGCAGAATTTCAGGAAAACGATTGCAGGGGGTAGACTGGAATTGCCCTGAAAGCATAGGAAAAGAGGCAGAACGTCGACAATGATGCACTTGGCCAAAAAGGGCGTATGCGTTTTTTCCTGAATATATTCAGGAAAAAATGCATAAGCCCTTTTTGGCCAACCAAGAAAGCCTGTAAAGGAAATCTGCACTACAATGAAGTCTCACTGCCCCCCGGGCAAAAGGGCCATCTGAAAAAAGTGTAAAATCCAGAAAGGTAGGACAGGATATGGAGAACAGGGAGCCTTGTTATGCTGATTGGCAGGATGTAAATTGCCAGCAGCCACCCTGGAGAAATGTATGGTGTTTCCTGAAACACGTAACAAACAAAGCAACACAGCCTATGGCACTTCCACTTATGGTCCTATAGCTTACGGAAATTAAAATCAAAAACAGACAGCCACCCCAATATTTGGGACGGCTGTGTTCACAAGAAGCTCGTCTACAGTATCAGGTAAATATCCCAGAAAGCAAAAAATGGATAAAGAAGTTGTGGCACGTACGTACAATGCAATATCACTCAGCAATGAAATCTGTGTCATCAGGCCCGTAGCGGCATAGTGAGTGGATGCAGGTACGGTGATTCTACGTGAACTACGTCACACAGAAAAAGAAACATCATAAGATATCACTAATACACGGAATGTAAACTTGACTACACATGAACTGAATTACAAAAAAGAACAGGGTCTCAAATTTAGAAAACCAACTAGTGCTTGCTTATGGGGAAAGGTGCCTTGGGGTGCTGCATAAAACCAGAGACTGAAATTAGCACAGATAACTTTCCATAAGCCAATTATGTAATAGACAAGACCTACTCCTTGCTCAACGAAATGGACCCAACACCACATATTCAACGCCTAGGAATATACCTGACTAGGAAGAATCTTAAAACCCATGGATATATATGTCTCCGTAAGAGAATCAAGCGTGTGTCCAGCGGCCAAAACGCAGCAGTGAAAATCCGATAAATCCCATTATCAAAATAAATTTCGAAAACAAAACACAAAGACAGTGAAATAGAGAGCAATTCTTAAATAATTCACTCAGGGCATGTGATGCAACCGGGATTGACCACATCTACACCCAGAGCTGGTTGAGACATAAGGCTGGACACTTCAGGCTGATAGCATTGGTGAGTTTTGGTGAGCAAATGCAGACCCTTTGAAGTCATACTGCATGGTACCCATTCCACGGGTCCCAACTCTCCAGGTTCAAGGCATTCTTCCTCCAGCTAAAACATGCATGGGAAACCCAGAGTATCGTCCACCGTGTGATTGGGAAACGATTTAAAATGCATCTCAGTTTTCGTATCCTGGTCCTCGGGTTCACCATTCCAAATGCTTTACTAACACTCTCCCCGCTTGGAGAGTCAGTGCCTTTAACCTCCTGTTTGGCACAGCTTGCAATTTCTGTGCAAGATGAACAGGAATAGGGAGAAGCAATGAGAGACTAGCTGTAGGTGTCTGCACGGGCAAATGTAACGCTCATTGCCGACCAGGAAGAGGAATTAAACAAAGGCTCAGTGTGCCCTGCTGGAAACAGATTAGTGCCTGAAGCAATCCTGCGGTTTTGTGCCCAGCTCACAAGAAAGCGAGTTGAAGAAAAGAGCTCAGGGGCACTGTAATTCACAAACCTGCAGAGTTATAAATGACAGCTACCTTCCAAAAGTATATTGAAGTAAGCCTGCGAAGGGGACTTGAAAGCGGGGCAGAATTTCAGGAAAACGACTGCAGGGGGTAGACTGGAATTGCCCTGAAAGCATAGGAAAAGAGGCACAACGTCGACAATGATGCACTTGGCCAAAAAGGGCGTATGCGTTTTTTCCTGAATATATTAAGGAAAAAACGCATACGCCCTTTTTGGTCAACCAAGCAAGCCTGTAAAGGAAATGTGCACTACAATGAAGTCTCACTGCCCCCCGGGCAAGAGGGCCATCTGAAAAAAGTGTAAAATTCAGAAATTTAGGACAGGATATGGAGAACAGGGAGCCTTGTTATGCTGATTGGCAGGATGTAAATTGCCAACAGCCACCCTGGAGAAATGTATGGTGTTTCCTGAAACACGTAAGAAATAAAGCAACACAGCCTATGGCAATTGCACTTATGGTCCTATTCCTTAGGGAAATTAAAATCAAAAACAGAGAGCCACCCCAAAGTTTGGGACGGCTGTGTTCCCAAGAAGCTCGTCTACAGTACCAGGTAAATATCCCAGAAAGCAAAAAATGGATAAAGAAGTTGTGGCACGTACGTGCAATGCAATATCACTCAGCAATGAAATCTGTGTCATCAGGCCCGTAGCGGCATAGTGAGTGGATGCAGGTACGGTGATTCTACGTGAACTACGTCACACAGAAAAAGAAACATCATAAGATATCACTAATACACGGAATGTAAACTTGACTACACATGAACTGAATTACAAAACAGAACAGGGTCTCAAATTTAGAAAACCAACTAGTGCTTGCTTATGGGGAAAGGTGCCTTGGGGTGCTTCATAAAACCAGAGACTGAAATTAGCACAGATAACATTCCATAAGCCAAATATGTAATAGAAAAGACCTACTCCTTGCTCAACGTAATGGACTCAACACCACATATTCAACGCCTAGGAATATACCTGACTAGGAAAAATCTTAAAACCCATGGATATATATGTCTCCGTAAGAGAATCAAGCATGTGTACAGCGGCCGATACGCTTCAGTGAAAATCCGATAAATCCCATTATCAAAATAAATTTCGAAAACAAAACACAAAGACAGCGAAATAGAGAACAATTCTTAAATAATTCACTCAGGGCATGTGATGCAACTGGGATTGACCACATCTACACCCAGAGCTGGTTGAGACATAAGGCTGGACACTTCAGGCTGATAGCATTGGTGAGTTTCGGTGAGCAAATGCAGACCCTTTGAAGTCATACTGCATGGTACCTATTCCATGGGTCCCAACTCTTCAGGTTCAAGGGATTCTTCCTCCAGCTAAAACATGCATGGGAAACCCACAGTACGGTCCACCGTGTGATTGGGAAACGATTTAAAATGCACCTCAGTTTTCGTATCCTGGTCCTCGGGTTCACCATTCCAGATGCTTTACTAACACTCTCCCTGCTTGGAGAGTCAGTGCCTTTAACCTCCTGTTTGGCACAGCTTGCAATTTCTGTGCAAGATGAACAGGAATAGGGAGAACCAATGAGAGACTAGCTATAGGTGTCTGCACGGGCATATGTAACGCTCATTTCCCACCAGGAAGAGGAATTAAACAAAGGCTCAGTGTGCCCTGCTGGAAACAGATTAGGGCCTGAAGCAATCCTGCGGTTTTGTGCCCAGCTCACAAGAAAGCGAGTTGAAGAAAGGAGCTCAGGGGCACTGTAATTCACAAACCTGCAGAGTTATAAATGACAGCTATCCTCCAAAAATATATTGAAGTAAGCCTGCGAAGGGGACTTGAAAGCGGGGCAGAATTTCAGGAAAACGATTGCAGGGGGTAGATTGGAATTGCCCTGAAAGCATAGGAAAAGAGGCAGAACGTCGACAATGATGCACTTGGCCAAAAAGGGCGTATGCGTTTTTTCCTGAATATATTCAGGAAAACACGCATACGCCCTTTTTGGCCAACCATGCAAGCCTGTAAAGGAAATCTGCACCACAACGAAGTCTCACTGCCCCCCGGGCAAAAGGGCCATCTGAAAAAAGTGTAAAATCCAGAAAGGTAGGACAGGATATGGAGAACAGGGAGCCTTGTTATGCTGATTGGCAGGATGTAAATTGCCAACAGCCACCCTGGAGAAGTGTATGGTGTTTCCTGAAACACTTAACAAACAAAGCAACACAGCCTATGGCACTTCCACTTATGGTCCTATAGCTTACGGAAATTAAAATCAAAAACAGACAGCCACCCCAATATTTGGGACGGCTGTGTTCACAAGAAGCTCGTCTACAGTATCAGGTAAATATCCCAGAAAGCAAAAAATGGATAAAGAAGTTGTGGCACGTACGTACAATGCAATATCACTCAGCAATGAAATCTGTGTCATCAGGCCCGTAGCGGCATAGTGAGTGGATGAAGGTACGGTGATTCTACGTGAACTACGTCACACAGAAAAAGAAACATCATAAGATATCACTAATACACGGAATGTAAACTTGACTACACATGAACTGAATTACAAAAAAGAACAGGGTCTCAAATTTAGAAAACCAACTAGTGCTTGCTTATGGGGAAAGGTGCCTTGGGGTGCTGCATAAAACCAGAGACTGAAATTAGCACAGATAACTTTCCATAAGCCAAATATGTAATAGACAAGACCTACTCCTTGCTCAACGAAATGGACTCAACACCACATATTCAACGCCTAGGAATATACCTGACTAGGAAGAATCTTAAAACCCATGGATATATATGTCTCCGTAAGAGAATCAAGCGTGTGTCCAGCGGCCGAAACGCAGCAGTGAAAATCCGATAAATCCCATTATCAAAATAAATTTCGAAAACAAAACACCAAGACAGTGAAATAGAGAGCAATTCTTAAATAATTCACTCAGGGCATGTGATGCAACCGGGATTGACCACATCTACACCCAGAGCTGGTTGAGACATAAGTCTGGACACTTCAGGCTGATAGCATTGGTGAGTTTCGGTGAGCAAATGCAGACCCTTTGAAGTCATACTGCATGGTACCCATTCCATGGGTCCCAACTCTCCAGGTTCAAGGGATTCTTCCTCCAGCTAAAACATGCATGGGAAACCCAGAGTATCATCCACCATGTGATTGGGAAACGATTTAAAATGCATCTCAGTTTTTGTATCCTGGTCCTCAGGTTCACCATTCCAAATGCTTTACTAACACTCTCCCCGCTTGGAGAGTCAGTGCCTTTAACCTCCTGTTTGGCACAGCTTGCAATTTCTGTGCAAGATGAACAGGAATAGGGAGAACCAATGAGAGACTAGCTGTAGGTGTCTGCACGGGCAAATGTAACGCTCATTGCCGACCAGGAAGAGGAATTAAACAAAGGCTCAGTGTGCCCTGCTAGAAACAGATTAGGGCCTGAAGCAATCCTGCGGTTTTGTGCCCAGCTCACAAGAAAGCGAGTTGAAGAAAGGAGCTCAGGGGCACTGTAATTCACAAACCTGCAGAGTTATAAATGACAGCTATCCTCCAAAAATATATTGAAGTAAGCCTGCGAAGGGGACTTGAAAGAGGAGCAGAATTTCAGGAAAACGATTGCAGGGGGTAGACTGGAATTGCCCTGAAAGCATAGGAAAAGAGGCAGAACGTCGACAATGATGCACTTGGCCAAAAAGGGCGTATGCGTTTTTTCCTGAATATATTCAGGAAAACACGCATACGCCCTTTTTGGCCAACCATGCAAGCCTGTAAATGAAATCTGCACCACAACGAAGTCTCACTGCCCCCCGGGCAAACGGGCCATCTGAAAAAAGTGTAAAATCCAGAAAGGTAGGACAGGATATGGAGAACAGGGAGCCTTGTTATGCTGATTGGCAGGATGTAAATTGCCAGCAGCCACCCTGGAGAAGTGTATGGTGTTTCCTGAAACACGTAACAAACAAAGCAACACAGCCTATGGCACTTCCACTTATGGTCCTATAGCTTACGGAAATTAAAATCAAAAACAGACAGCCACCCCAATATTTGGGACGGCTGTGTTCACAAGAAGCTCGTGTACAGTATCAGGTAAATATCCCAGAAAGCAAAAAATGGATAAAGAAGTTGTGGCACGTACCTACAATGCAATATCACTCAGCAATGAAATCTGTGTCATCAGGCCAGTAGCGGCATAGTGAGTGGATGCAGGTACGGTGATTCTACGTGAACTACGTCACACAGAAAAAGAAACATCATAAGATATCACTAATACACGGAATGTAAACTTGACTACACATGAACTGAATTACAAAAAAGAACAGGGTCTCAAATTTAGAAAACCAACTAGTGCTTGCGTATGGGGAAAGGAGCCTTGGGGTGCTGCATAAAACCAGAGACTGAAATTAGCACAGATAACTTTCCATAAGCCAAATATGTAATATACAAGACCTACTCCTTGCTCAACGAAATGGACCCAACACCACATATTCAACGCCTAGGAATATACCTGACTAGGAAGAATCTTAAAACCCATGGATATATATGTCTCCGTAAGAGAATCAAGCGTGTGTCCAGCGGCCGAAACGCAGCAGTGAAAATCTGATAAATCCCATTTTCAAAATAAATTTCGAAAACAAAACACAAAGACAGTGAAATAGAGACCAATTCTTAAATAATTCACTCAGGGCATGTGATGCAACCGGGATTGACAACATCTACACCCAGAGCTGGTTGAGACATAAGGCTGGATACTTCAGGCTGATAGCATTGGTGAGTTTCGGTGAGCAAATGCAGACCCTTTGAAGTCATACTGCATGGTACCCATTCCATGGGTCCCAACTCTCCAGGTTCAAGGGATTCTTCCTCCAGCTAAAACATGCATGGGAAACCCAGAGTATCGTCCACTGTGTGATTGGGAAACGATTTAAAATGCATCTCAGTTTTCGTTTCCTGGTCCTCGGGTTCACCATTCCAGATGCTTTACTAACACTCTCCCCGCTTGGAGAGTCAGTGCCTTTAACCTCCTGTTTGGCACACCTTGCCATTTCTATGCAAGATGAACAGGAATAGGGAGAACCAATGAGAGACTAGCTGTAGGTGTCTGCACGGGCAAATGTAACGCTCATTCCCCACCAGGAAGAGGAATTAAACAAAGGCTCAGTGTGCCCTGCTGGAAACAGATTAGGGCCTGAAGCAATCCTGCGGTTTTGTGCCCAGCTCACAAGAAAGCGAGTTGAAGAAAGGAGCTCAGGGGCACTGTACTTCACAAACCTGCAGAGTTATAAATGACAGCTATCCTCCAAAAATATATTGAAGTAAGCCTGCGAAGGGGACTTGAAAGCGGGGCTGAATTTCAGGAAAACGATTGCAGGGGGTAGACTGGAATTGCCCTGAAAGCATAGGAAAAGAGGCACAACGTCGACAATGATGCACTTGGCCAAAAAGGGCGTATGCGTTTTTTCCTGAATATATTCAGGAAAAAACGCATACGCCCTTTTTGGCCAACCAAGCAAGCCTGTAAAGGAAATCTGCACTACAATGAAGTCTCACTGCCCCCCGGGCAAAAGGGCCATCTGAAAAAAGTGTAAAATCCAGAAATGTAGGACAGGATATGGAGAACAGGGAGCCTTGTTATGCTGATTGGCAGGATGTAAATTGCCAGCAGCCACCCTGGAGAAGTGTATGGTGCTTCCTGAAACACGTAACAAACAAAGCAACACAGCCTGTGGCACTTCCACTTATGGTCTTATAGCTTACGGAAATTAAAATCAAAAACAGACAGCCACCCCAATATTTGGGACGGCTGTGTTCACAAGAAGCTCGTCTACACTATCAGGTAAATATCCCAGAAAGCAAAAAATGGATAAAGATGTTGTGGCACGTACATGCAATGCAGTATCACTCAGCAATGAAATCTGTGTCATCAGGCCCGTAGCGGCATAGTGAATGGATGCAGGTATGGTGATTCTACGTGAACTACGTCACACAGAAAAAGAAACATAATAAGATATCACTAATACACGGAATGTAAACTTGACTACACATGAACTGAATTACAAAACAGAACAGGGTCTCAAATTTAGAAAACCAACTAGTGCTTGCTTATGGGGAAAGGTGCCATGGGGTGCTGCATAAAACCGGAGACTGAAATTAGCACAGATAACATTCCATAAGCCAAATATGTAATAGACAAGACCTACTCCTTGCTCAACGAAATGGACTCAACACCACATATTCAACGCCTAGAAATATACCTGACTAGGAAGAATCTTAAAACCCATGGATATATATGTCTCCGTAAGAGAATCAAGCGTGTGTACAGCGGCCGAAACGCAGCAGTGAAAATCCGATAAATCCCATTATCAAAATAAATTTCGAAAACAAAACACAAAGACAGTGAAATAGAGAGCAATTCTTAAATAATTCACTCAGGGCATGTGATGCAACCGGGATTGACCACATCTACACCCAGAGCTGGTTGAGACATAAGGCTGGACACTTCAGGCTGATAGCATTGGTGAGTTTCGGTGAGCAAATGCAGACCCTTTGAAGTCATACTGCATGGTACCCATTCCATGGGTCCCAACTCTCCAGGTTCAAGGGATTCTTCCTCCAGCTAAAACATGCATGGGAAACCCAGAGTATCATCCACCGTGTGATTGGGAAACGATTTAAAGTGCATCTCAGTTTTCGTATCCTGGTCCTCGGGTTCACCATTCCAGATGCTTTACTAACACTCTCCCTGCTCGGAGAGTCAGTGCCTTTAACCTCCTGTTTGGCACAGCTTGCAATTTCTGTGCAAGATGAACAGGAATAGGGAGAACCAATGAGAGACTAGCTGTAGGTGTCTGCACGGGCAAATGTAACGCTCATTTCCCACCAGGAAGAGGAATTAACCAAAGGCTCTGCATGCCCTGCCGGAAACAGATTAGGGCCTGAAGCAATCCTGCGGTTTTGTGCCCAGCTCACAAGAAAGCGAGTTGAAGAAAGGAGCTCAGGGGCACTGTAATTCACAATCCTGCAGAGTTATAAATTACAGCTATCTTCCAAAAGTATATTGAAGTAAGCCTGCGTAGGGGACTTGAAAGTGGGGCAGAATTTCAGGAAAACGATTGCACGGGGTAGACTGGAATTGCCCTGAAAGCATAGGAAAAGAGGCACAACATCGACAATGATGCACTTGGCCAAAAAGGGCGTATGCGTTTTTTCCTGAATATATTCAGGAAAAAACGCATACGCCCTTTTTGGCCAACCAAGCAAGCCTGTAAAGGAAATCTGCACTACAATGAAGTCTCACTGCCCCCCGGGCAAAAGGGCCATCTGAAAAAAGTGTAAAATCCAGAAATGTAGGACAGGATATGGAGAACAGGGAGCCTTGTTATGCTGATTGGCAGGATGTAAATTGCCAGCAGCCACCCTGGAGAAGTGTATGGTGTTTCCTGAAACACGTAACAAACAAAGCAACACAGCCTATGGCACTTCCACTTATGGTCCTATAGCTTACGGAAATTAAAATCAAAAACAGACAGCCACCCCAATATTTGGGACGGCTGTGTTCCCAAGAAGCTCGTCTACAGTACCAGGTAAATATCCCAGAAAGCAAAAAATGGATAAAGAAGTTGTGGCACGTACGTGCAATGCAGTATCACTCAGCAATGAAATCTGTGTCATCAGGCCCGTAGCGGCATAGTGAATGGATGCAGGTACGGTGATTCTACGTGAACTACGTCACACAGAAAAAGAAACATCATAAGATATCACTAATACACGGAATGTAAACTTGACTACACATGAACTGAATTACAAAACAGAACAGGGTCTCTAATTTAGAAAACCAACTAGTGCTTGCTTATGGGGAAAGGTGCCTTGGGGGCTGCATAAAACCAGAGACTGAAATTAGCACAGATAACTTTCCATAAGCCAAATATGTAATAGACAAGACCTACTCCTTGCTCAACGAAATGGAACCAACACCACATATTCAACGCCTAGGAATATACCTGACTAGGAAGAATCTAAAAACCCATGGATATATATGTCTCCGTAAGAGAATCAAGCGTGTGTACAGCGCCCGAAACGCAGCAGTGAAAATCCGATAAATCCCATTATCAAAATAAATTTCGAAAACAAAACACAAAGACAGTGAAATAGAGAGCAATTCTTAAATAATTCACTCAGGGCATGTGATGCAACCGGGATTGACCACATCTACACCCAGAGCTGGTTGAGACATAAGGCTGGACACTTCAGGCTCATAGCATTGGTGAGTTTCGGTGAGCAAATGCAGACCCTTTGAAGTCATACTGCATGGTACCCATTCCATGGGTCCCAACTCTCCAGGTTCAAGGGATTCTTCCTCCAGCTAAAACATGCATGGGAAACCCAGAGTATCGTCCACTGTGTGATTGGGAAACGATTTAAAATGCATCTCAGTTTTCGTTTCCTGGTCCTCGGGTTCACCATTCCAGATGCTTTACTAACACTCTCCCCGCTTGGAGAGTCAGTGCCTTTAACCTCCTGTTTGGCACAGCTTGCCATTTCTATGCAAGATGAACAGGAATAGGGAGAACCAATGAGAGACTAGCTGTAGGTGTCTGCACGGGCAAATGTAACGCTCATTCCCCACCAGGAAGAGGAATTAAACAAAGGCTCAGTGTGCCCTGCTGGAAACAGATTAGGGCCTGAAGCAATCCTGCGGTTTTGTGCCCAGCTCACAAGAAAGCGAGTTGAAGAAAGGAGCTCAGGGGCACTGTACTTCACAAACCTGCAGAGTTATAAATGACAGCTATCCTCCAAAAATATATTGAAGTAAGCCTGCGAAGGGGACTTGAAAGCGGGGCTGAATTTCAGGAAAACGATTGCAGGGGGTAGACTGGAATTGCCCTGAAAGCATAGGAAAAGAGGCACAACGTCGACAATGATGCACTTGGCCAAAAAGGGCGTATGCGTTTTTTCCTGAATATATTCAGGAAAAAACGCATTCGCCCTTTTTGGCCAACCAAGCAAGCCTGTAAAGGAAATCTGCATAACAATGAAGTCTCACTGCCCCCCGGGCAAAAGGGCCATCTGAAAAAAGTGTAAAATCCAGAAATGTAGGACAGGATATGGAGAACAGGGAGCCTTGTTATGCTGATTGGCAGGATGTAAATTGCCAGCAGCCACCCTGGAGAAGTGTATGGTGCTTCCTGAAACACGTAACAAACAAAGCAACACAGCCTGTGGCACTTCCACTTATGGTCTTATAGCTTACGGAAATTAAAATCAAAAACAGACAGCCACCCCAATATTTGGGACGGCTGTGTTCACAAGAAGCTCGTCTACACTATCAGGTAAATATCCCAGAAAGCAAAAAATGGATAAAGATGTTGTGGCACGTACATGCAATGCAGTATCACTCAGCAATGAAATCTGTGTCATCAGGCCCGTAGCGGCATAGTGAATGGATGCAGGTATGGTGATTCTACGTGAACTACGTCACACAGAAAAAGAAACATAATAAGATATCACTAATACACGGAATGTAAACTTGACTACACATGAACTGAATTACAAAACAGAACAGGGTCTCAAATTTAGAAAACCAACTAGTGCTTGCTTATGGGGAAAGGTGCCATGGGGTGCTGCATAAAACCGGAGACTGAAATTAGCACAGATAACATTCCATAAGCCAAATATGTAATAGACAAGACCTACTCCTTGCTCAACGAAATGGACTCAACACCACATATTCAACGCCTAGAAATATACCTGACTAGGAAGAATCTTAAAACCCATGGATATATATGTCTCCGTAAGAGAATCAAGCGTGTGTACAGCGGCCGAAACGCAGCAGTGAAAATCCGATAAATCCCATTATCAAAATAAATTTCGAAAACAAAACACAAAGACAGTGAAATAGAGAGCAATTCTTAAATAATTCACTCAGGGCATGTGATGCAACCGGGATTGACCACATCTACACCCAGAGCTGGTTGAGACATAAGGCTGGACACTTCAGGCTGATAGCATTGGTGAGTTTCGGTGAGCAAATGCAGACCCTTTGAAGTCATACTGCATGGTACCCATTCCATGGGTCCCAACTCTCCAGGTTCAAGGGATTCTTCCTCCAGCTAAAACATGCATGGGAAACCCAGAGTATCATCCACCGTGTGATTGGGAAACGATTTAAAGTGCATCTCAGTTTTCGTATCCTGGTCCTCGGGTTCACCATTCCAGATGCTTTACTAACACTCTCCCTGCTCGGAGAGTCAGTGCCTTTAACCTCCTGTTTGGCACAGCTTGCAATTTCTGTGCAAGATGAACAGGAATAGGGAGAACCAATGAGAGACTAGCTGTAGGTGTCTGCACGGGCAAATGTAACGCTCATTTCCCACCAGGAAGAGGAATTAACCAAAGGCTCTGCATGCCCTGCCGGAAACAGATTAGGGCCTGAAGCAATCCTGCGGTTTTGTGCCCAGCTCACAAGAAAGCGAGTTGAAGAAAGGAGCTCAGGGGCACTGTAATTCACAATCCTGCAGAGTTATAAATTACAGCTATCTTCCAAAAGTATATTGAAGTAAGCCTGCGTAGGGGACTTGAAAGTGGGGCAGAATTTCAGGAAAACGATTGCACGGGGTAGACTGGAATTGCCCTGAAAGCATAGGAAAAGAGGCACAACATCGACAATGATGCACTTGGCCAAAAAGGGCGTATGCGTTTTTTCCTGAATATATTCAGGAAAAAACGCATACGCCCTTTTTGGCCAACCAAGCAAGCCTGTAAAGGAAATCTGCACTACAATGAAGTCTCACTGCCCCCCGGGCAAAAGGGCCATCTGAAAAAAGTGTAAAATCCAGAAATGTAGGACAGGATATGGAGAACAGGGAGCCTTGTTATGCTGATTGGCAGGATGTAAATTGCCAGCAGCCACCCTGGAGAAGTGTATGGTGTTTCCTGAAACACGTAACAAACAAAGCAACACAGCCTATGGCACTTCCACTTATGGTCCTATAGCTTACGGAAATTAAAATCAAAAACAGACAGCCACCCCAATATTTGGGACGGCTGTGTTCCCAAGAAGCTCGTCTACAGTACCAGGTAAATATCCCAGAAAGCAAAAAATGGATAAAGAAGTTGTGGCACGTACGTGCAATGCAGTATCACTCAGCAATGAAATCTGTGTCATCAGGCCCGTAGCGGCATAGTGAATGGATGCAGGTACGGTGATTCTACGTGAACTACGTCACACAGAAAAAGAAACATCATAAGATATCACTAATACACGGAATGTAAACTTGACTACACATGAACTGAATTACAAAACAGAACAGGGTCTCTAATTTAGAAAACCAACTAGTGCTTGCTTATGGGGAAAGGTGCCTTGGGGGCTGCATAAAACCAGAGACTGAAATTAGCACAGATAACTTTCCATAAGCCAAATATGTAATAGACAAGACCTACTCCTTGCTCAACGAAATGGAACCAACACCACATATTCAACGCCTAGGAATATACCTGACTAGGAAGAATCTAAAAACCCATGGATATATATGTCTCCGTAAGAGAATCAAGCGTGTGTACAGCGCCCGAAACGCAGCAGTGAAAATCCGATAAATCCCATTATCAAAATAAATTTCGAAAACAAAACACAAAGACAGTGAAATAGAGAGCAATTCTTAAATAATTCACTCAGGGCATGTGATGCAACCGGGATTGACCACATCTACACCCAGAGCTGGTTGAGACATAAGGCTGGACACTTCAGGCTCATAGCATTGGTGAGTTTCGGTGAGCAAATGCAGACCCTTTGAAGTCATACTGCATGGTACCCATTCCATGGGTCCCAACTCTCCAGGTTCAAGGGATTCTTCCTCCAGCTAAAACATGCATGGGAAACCCAGAGTATCGTCCACCGTGTGATTGGGAAACGATTTAAAATGCATCTCAGTTTTCGTTTCCTGGTCCTCGGGTTCACCATTCCAGATGCTTTACTAACACTCTCCCCGCTTGGAGAGTCAGTGCGTTTAATCTCCTGATTGGCACAGCTTGCAATTTCTGTGCTAGATGAACAGGAATTGGGAGAACCAATGAGAGACTAGCTGTAGGTGTCTGCACGGGCAAATATAACGCTCATTGCCCACCAGGAAGAGGAATTAAACAAATGCTCAGCGTGCCCTGCTGAAAACAGATTAGGGCCTGAAGCAATCCTGCGGTTTTGTGCCCAACTCACAAGAAAGCGAGTTGAAGAAAGGAGCTCAGGGGCACTGTAATTCACAAACCTGCAGAGTTATAAATGACAGTTATCCTCCAAAAATATATTGAAGTAAGCCTGCGAAGGGGACTTGAAAGCGGGGCAGAATTTCAGGAAAACGATTGCAGGGGGTAGACTGGAATTGCCCTGAAAGCATAGGAAAAGAGGCACAACGTCGACAATGATGCACTTGGCCAAAAAGGGCGTATGCGTTTTTTCCTGAATATATTCAGGAAAAAACGCATACGCCCTTTTTGGCCAACCAAGCAAGCCTGTAAAGGAAATCTGCACTACAATGAAGTCTCACTGCCCCCTGGGCAAAAGGGCCATCTGAAAAAAGTGTAAAATCCAGAAATGTAGGACAGGATATGGAGAACAGGGAGCCTTGTTATGCTGATTGGCAGGATGTAAATTGCCAGCAGCCACCCTGGAGAAGTGTATGGTGTTTCCTGAAACACATAAGAAACAAAGCAACACAGCCTATGGCACTTCCACTTATGGTCCTATAGCTTACGGAAATTAAAATCAAAAACAGACAGCCTCCCCAATATTTGGGACGGCTGTGTTCACAAGAAGCTCGTCTACAGTATCAGGTAAATATCCCAGAAAGCAAAAAATGGATAAAGAACTTGTGGCACGTACGTACAATGCAATACCACTCAGCAATGAAATCTGTGTCATCAGGCCCGTAGCGGCATAGTGAGTGGATGCAGGTACGGTGATTCTACGTGAACTACGTCACACAGAAAAAGAAACATCATAAGATATCACTAATACACGGAATGTAAACTTGACTACACATGAACTGAATTACAAAAAAGAACAGGGTCTCAAATTTAGAAAACCAACTAGTGCTTGCTTATGGGGAAAGGTGCCTTGGGGTGCTGCATAAAAACAGAGACTGAAATTAGCACAGATAACTTTCCATAAGCCAAATATGTAATAGACAAGACCTACTCCTTGCTCAACGAAATGGACCCAACACCACATATTCAACGGCTAGGAATATACCTGACTAGGAAGAATCTTAAAACCCATGGATATATATGTCTCCGTAAGAGAATCAAGCGTGTGTACAGCAGCCGAAACGCAGCAGTGGAAATCCGATAAATCCCATTATTAAAATAAATTTCGAAAACAAAACACAAAGACAGTGAAATAGAGAGCAATTCTTAAATAATTCACTCAGGGCATGTGATGCAACCGGGATTGACCACATCTACACCCAGAGCTGGTTGAGACATAAGGCTGGACACTTCAGGCTGATAGCATTGGTGAGTTTCGGTGAGCAAATGCAGACCCTTTGAAGTCATACTGCATGGTACCCATTCCAGGGGTCCCAACTCTCCAGGTTCAAGGGACTCTTCCTCCAGCTAAAACATGCATGGGAAACCCAGAGTATCGTCCACTGTGTGATTGGGAAACGATTTAAAATGCATCTCAGTTTTCGTTTCCTGGTCCTCGGGTTCAACATTCCAGATGCTTTACTAACACTCTCCCCGCTTGGAGAGTCAGTGCCTTTAAACTCCTGTTTCGCACAGCTTGCAATTTCTTTGCAAGATGAACAGGAATAGGGAGAACCAATGAGAGACTAGCTGTAGGTGTCTGCACGGGCAAATGTAACGCTCATTGCCCACCAGGAAGAGGAATTAAACAAAGGCTCAGTGTGCCCTGCTGGAAACAGATTAGGGCCTGAAACAATCCTGCGGTTTTGTGCCCAGCTCACAAGAAAGCGAGTTGAAGAAAGGAGCTCAGGGGCACTGTACTTCACAAACCTGCAGAGTTATAAATGACAGCTATCCTCCAAAAATATATGGAAGTAAGCCTGCGAAGGGGACTTGAAAGCGGGGCTGAATTTCAGGAAAATGATTGCAGGCGGTAGACTGGAATTGCCCTGAAAGCATAGGAAAAGAGGCACAACGTCGACAATGATGCACTTGGCCAAAAATGGCGTATGCGTTTTTTCCTGAATATATTCAGGAAAAAACGCATACGCCCTTTTTGGCCAAACAAGCAAGCCTGTAAAGGAAATCTGCACTACAATGAAATCTCACTGCCCCCCCGGGCAAAAGGGCCATCTGAAAAAAGTGTAAAATCCAGAAAGGTAGGACAGGATATGGAGAACAGGGAGCCTTGTTATGCTGATTGGCAGGATGTAAATTGCCAGCAGCCACCCTGGAGAAGTGTATGGTGTTTCCTGAAACACGTAAGAAACAAAGCAACACAGCCTATGGCACTTCCACTTATGGTCCTATAGCTTACGGAAATTAAAATAAAAAACAGACAGCCACCCCAATATTTGGGACGGCTGTGTTCACAAGAAGCTCGTCTACAGTATCAGGAAAATATCCCAGAAAGCAAAAAATGGATAAAGAAGTTGTGGCACGTACGTGCAATGCAATATCACTCAGCAATGAAATCTGTGTCATCAGGCCCGTAGCGGCATAGTAAGTGGATGCAGGTACGGTGATTCTACGTGAACTACGTCACACAGAAAAAGAAACATCATAAGATATCACTAATACACGGAATGTAAACTTGACTACACATGAACTGAATTACAAAACAGAACAGGGTGTCAAATTTAGAAAACCAACTAGTGCTTGCTTATGGGGAAAGGTGCGTTGGGGTGCTGCATAAAACCAGAGACTGAAATTAGCACAGATAACATTCCATAAGCCAAATATGTAATAGACAAGACCTACTCCTTGCTCAACGAAATGGACTCAACACCACATATTCAACGCCTAGGAATATACCTGACTAGGAAGAATCTTAAAACCCATGGATATATATGTCTCCGTAAGAGAATCAAGCGTGTGTACAGCGGCGGAAATGCAGCAGTGAAAATCCGATAAATCCCATTATCAAAATAAATTTCGAAAACAAAACACAAAGACAGTGAAATAGAGAGCAATTCTTAAATAATTCACTCAGGGCATGTGATGCAACCGGGATTGACCACATCTACACCCAGAGCTGGTTGAGACATAAGGCTGGACACTTCTGGCTGATAGCACTGGTGAGTTTCGGTGAGCAAATGCAGACCCTTTGAAGTCATACTGCATGGTACCCATTCCATGGGTCCCAACTCCCCAGGTTCAAGGGATTCTTCCTCCAGCTAAAACATGCATGGGAAACCCAGAGTATCGTCCACCGTGTGATTGGGAAACGATTTAAAATGCATCTCAGTTTTCGTATCCTGGTCCTCGGGTTCACCATTCCAGATGCTTTACTAACACTCTCCCCGCTTGGAGAGTCAGTGCCTTTAACCTCCTGTTTGGCACAGCTTGCCATTTCTGTGCAAGATGAACAGGAATAGGGAAAACCAATGAGAGACTAGCTGTAGGTGTCTGCACGGGCAAATGTAACGCTCATTGCCCACCAGGAAGAGGAATTAAACAAAGGCTCAGTGTGCCCTGCTGGAAACAGATTAGGGCCTGAAGCAATCCAGCGGTTTTGTGCCCAGCTCACAAGAAAGCGAGTTGAAGAAAGGAGCTCAGGGGCACTGTACTTCACAAACCTGCAGAGTTATAAATGACAGCTATCCTCCAAAAATATATTGAAGTAAGCCTGCGAAGGAGACTTGAAAGCGGGGCTGAATTTCAGGAAAACGATTGCAGGGGGTAGACTGGAATTGCCCTGAAAGCATAGGAAAAGAGGCACAACGTCGACAATGATGCACTTGGCCAAAAAGGGCGTATGCGTTTTTTCCTGAATATATTCAGGAAAAAACGCATACGCCCTTTTTGGCCAACCAAGCAAGCCTGTAAAGGAAATCTGCACTACAATGAAATCTCACTGCTCCCCCGGGCAAAAGGGCCATCTGAAAAAAGTGTAAAATCCAGAAAGGTAGGACAGGATATGGAGAACAGGGAGCCTTGTTATGCTGATTGGCAGGATGTAAATTGCCAGCAGCCACTCTGGAGAAGTGTATGGTGTTTCCTGAAACACGTAAGAAACAAAGCAACACAGCCTATGGCCCTTCCACTTATGGTCTTATAGCTTACGGAAATTAAAATCAAAAACAGACAGCCACCCCAATATTTGGGACGGCTGTGTTCACAAGAAGCTCGTCTACAGTATCAGGTAAATATCCCAGAAAGCAAAAAATGGATAAAGAAGTTGTGGCACGTACGTACAATGCAATATCACTCAGCAATGAAATCTGTGTCATCAGGCCCGTAGCGGTTAGTGAGTGGATGCATGAACGGTGATTCTACGTGAACTACGTCACACAGAAATAGAAACATCATAAGATATCACTGATACACGGAATGTAAACTTGACTACACATGAACTGAATTACAAAACATAGCAGGGTCTCAAATTTAGAAAACCAACTAGAGCTTGCTTATGGGGAAAGGTGCGTTGGGGTGCTGCATAAAACCAGAGACTGAAATTAGCACAGATAACTTTCCATAAGCCAAGTATATAGTAGACAAGACCTACCACTTGCTCAAAGAAATAGACCCAATACCACATGTTCAACGCCTAGGAATATACATGACTAAGAAGAATCTTAAAACCCATGGATATATATGTTTCCGTAAGGGAATCAAGCATGTGTACAGCGGCCGAAACGCAGCAGTGATAATCCTATAAATCCCATTATCAAAATAAATTTCGAAAACAAAACACAAAGACAGTGAAATAGAGAGCAATTCTTAAATAATTCACTCAGGGCATGTGATGCAACCGGGATTGACCACATCTACACCCAGAGCTGGTTAGGACATAAGGCTAGACACTTCAGGCTGATAGCATTGGTGAGTTTTGGTGAGCAAATGCAGACCCTTTGAAGTCATACTGCATGGTACCCATTCCATGGGTCCCAACTCTCCAGGTTCAAGGGATTCTTCCTCCAGCTAAAACATGCATGGGAAACCCAGAGTATGGTCCACCGTGTGATTGGGAAACGATTTAAAATGCATCTCAGTTTTCGTATCCTGGTCCTCGGGTTCACCATTCCAGATGCTTTACTAACACTCTCCCCGCTTGGAGAGTCAGTGCCTTTAACCTCCTGTTTGGCACAGCTTGCAATTTCTGTGCAAGATGAACAGGAATAGGGAGAAGCAATGAGAGACTAGCTGTAGGTGTCTGCACGGGCAAATGTAACGCTCATTTCCCACCAGGAAGAGGAATTATCCAAAGGCTCACTGTGCCCTGCCGGAAACAGATTAGGGCCTGAAGCAATCCTGCGGTTTTGTGCCCAGCTCACAAGAAAGCGAGTTGAAGAAAGGAGCTCAGGGGCACTGTAATTCACAAACCTGCAGAGTTATAAATGACAGCTATCCTCCAAAAATATATTGAAGTAAGCCTGCGAAGGGGACTTGAAAGCGGGGCAGAGTTTCAGGAAAACCACTGCATGGGGTAGACTGGAATTGCCCTGAAAGCATAGGAAAAGCGGCACAACGTCGACAATGATGCACTTGGCCAAAAAGGGCGTATGCGTTTTTTCCTGAATATATTCAGGAAAAAACGCATACGCCCTTTTTGGCCAACCAAGCAAGCCTGTAAAGGAAATCTGCACTACAATGAAGTCTCACTGCCCCCCTGGCAAAAGGGCCATCTGAAAAAAGTGTAAAATCCAGAAAGGTAGGACAGGATATGGAGAACAGGGAGCCTTGTTATGCTGATTGGCAGGATGTAAATTGCCAGTAGCCACCCTGGAGAAGTGTATGGTGTTTCCTGAAACACGTAAGAAACAGAGCAACACAGCCTATGGCACTTCCACTTATGGTCCTATAGCTTACGGAAATTAAAATCAAAAACAGACAGCCACCCCAATATTTGGGATGGCTGTGTTCCCAAGAAGCTCGTCTACAGTACCAGGTAAATATCCCAGAAAGCAAAAATGGATAAAGAAGTTGTGGCACGTACGTGCAATGCAATATCCCTCAGCAATGAAATCTGTGTCATCAGGACCGTAGCGGCACAGTGAGTGGATGCAGGTACGGTGATTCTACGTGAACTACGTCACACAGAAAAAGAAACATCATAAGATATCACTAATACACGGAATGTAAACTTGACTACACATTAACTGAATTACAAAACAGAACAGGGTCTCAAATTTAGAAAACCAACTAGTGCTTGCTTATGGGGAAAGGTGCGTTGGGGTGCTGCAAAAAACCAGAGACTGAAATTAGCACAGATAACTTTCCATAAGCCAAATATGTAATAGACAAGACCTACTCCTTGCTCAACGAAATGGACCCAACACCACATAATCAACGCCTAAGAATATACCTGACTAGGAAGAATCTTAAAACCCATGGATATATATGTCTCCGTAAGAGAATCAAGCCTGTGTACAGCGGCCGAAACGCAGCAGTGAAAATCCGATAAATCCCATTATCAAAATAAATTTCGAAAACAAAACACAAAGATAGTTAAATAGAAAGCAATTCTTAAATAATTCACTCAGGGCATGTGATGCAACCGGGATTGTGCACATCTACACCCAGAGATGGTTGAGACATAAGGCTGGACACTTCAGGCTGATAGCATTGGTGAGTTTCGGTGAGCAAATGCAGACCCTTTGAAGTCATACTTCATGGTACCCATTCCATGGGTCCCAATTCTCCAGGTTCAAGGCATTCTTCCTCCAGCTAAAACATGCATGGGAAACCCAGAGTATCGTCCACCGTGTGATTGGGAAACGATTTAAATGCATCTCAGTTTTCGTATCCTGGTCCTCGGGTTCACCATTCCAGATGCTTTACTAACACTCTCCCCGCTTGGAGAGTCAGTGCCTTTAACCTCCTGTTTGCCACAGCTTGCAATTTCTGTGCAAGATGAACAGGAATAGGGAGAACCAATGAGAGACTAGCTGTAGGTGTCTGCACGGGCAAATGTAACGCTCACTGCCCACCAGGAAGAGGAATTAAACAAAGGCTCAGTGTGCCCTGCTGGAAACAGATTACGGCCTGAAGCAATCCTGCGGTTTTGTGCCCAGCTCACAAGAAAGCGAGTTGAAGAGAGGAGCTCAGGGGCACTGTAATTCACAAACCTGCAGAGTTATAAATGACAGCTATCCTCCAAAAATACATTGAAGTAAGCCTGCGAAGGGGACTTGAAAGCGGGGCAGAATTTCAGGAAAACGATTGCAGGGGGTAGACTGGAATTGCCCTGAAAGCATAGGAAAAGAGGCACAACGTCGACAATGATGCACTTGGCCAAAAAGGGCGTATGCGTTTTTTCCTGAATATATTCAGGAGAAAACGCATACGCCCTTTTTGGCCAACCAAGCAAGCCTGTAAAGGAAATCTGCACTACAATGAAGTCTCACTGCCCCCCTGGCAAAAGGGCCATCTGAAAAATGTGTAAAATCTAGAAAGTTAGGACAGGATATGGAGAAGAGGGAGCCTTGTTATGCTGATTTGCAGGATGTAAATTGCCAACAGCCACCCTGGAGAAGTGTATGGTGTTTCCTGAAACACGTAAGAAACAAAGCAACACAGCCTGTGGCACTTGCACTTATGGTCCTATAGCTTAGGGAAATTAAAATCAAAAACAGACAGCCACACCAATGTTTGGGACGGCTGTGTTCACAAGAAGCTCGTCTACAGTACCAGGTAAATAACCCAGAAAGCAAAAAATGGATAAAGAAGTTGTGGCACGTACGTGCAATGCAATATCACTCAGCAATGAAATGTGTGTCATCAGGCCCGTAGCGGCATAGTGAGTGGATGCAGGTACTGTGATTCTACGTGAACTATATCACACAGAAAAAGAAACATCATAAGATATCACTAATACACGGAATGTAAATTTAACTACACATGAACTGAATTACAAAACAGAACAGGGTCTCAAATTTTGAAAACCAACTAGTGCTTGCTTATGGGGAAATGTGCGTTGGGATGCTGCATAAAACCAGAGACTGAAATTAGCACAGATAACTTTCCATAAGCCAAATATGTAATAGACAAGACCTACTCCTTGCTCAACGAAATGGACTCAACACCACATATTCAACGCCTAGGAATATACCTGACTAGGAAGAATCTGAAAACCCATGGATTTATATGTCTCCGTAAGAGAATCAAGCGTGTGTACAGCGGCATAAACGTAGCAGTGAAAATCCGATAAATCCCATTATCAAAATAAATTTCAAAAACAAAACACAAAGACAGTGAAATAGAGAGCAATTCTTAAACAATTCACTCAGGTCATGTGATGCAACCGGGATTGACCACATCTACACCCAGAGCTGGTTGAGACATAAGGCTGGACACTTCAGGCTGAAAGCATTGGTGAGTTTTGGTGAGCAAATGCAGACCCTTTGAAGTCATACTGCATGGTACCCATTCCATGGGTCCCAACTCTCCAGGTTCAAGGGATTCTTCCTCCAGCTAAAACATGCATGGGAAACCCACAGTATCGTCCACCGTGTGATTGGGAAACGATTTAAAATGCATCTCAGTTTTCGTATCCTGGTCCTCGGGTTCACCATTCCAGATGCTTTACTAACACTCTCCCCGCTTGGAGAGTCAGTGCCTTTAACCTCCTCTTTGGCACAGCTTGCAATTTCTGTGCAAGATGAACAGGAATAGGGAGAACCAATGAGAGACTAGCTGTAGGTGTCTGCACGGGCAAATGTAATGCTCATTTCCCACCAGGAAGAGGAATTAACCAAACGCTCAGCGTGCCCTGCTGGAAAGAGATTAGTGCCTGAAGCAATCCTGCGGTTTTGTGCCCAGCTCACAAGAAAGCGAGTTGAAGAAAGGAGCTCAGGGGCACTGTAATTCACAAACCTGCAGAGTTATAAATGACAGCTATCCTCCAAAAATATATTGAAGTAAGCCTGCAAAGGGGACTTGGAAGCGGGGCAGAAATTCAGGAAAACGATTGAAGGGTTAAACTGGAATTGCACTTAAAGAATAGGAAAAGAGGCAGAACGTCGATAATGATGCACTTGTCCAAAAAGTGCGGATGCTTTTTTCCCTAAATATATTCAGGAAAAAACGCATACGCACTTTTTGGCCAACCAAGAAGCTTGTAAATAAACCTGCACTACAATGAAATCTCAGTGCCCCCCAGGGCAAAAGGGCCATTTAAAAAAATTGTAAAATCCAGAAACGGAGTAAAGGCAATGGAAAACAGGGATCCTTATTATGCTGATGCATATGATGTAAATTGCCGACAACCATTCTGGAGAAGTGTTATGTGTTTCCTGAAACACGTAAGAAACAAAGCAACACAGCCTATGGCACTTCCACTTATGGTCCTACAGCTTAGGGAAATTAAAATCAAAAACACCCAGCCACCTCAAAGTTTGGGACCTCTCTGTTCACAAGAACCTCGTTTACAGTACCAGGTAAATATCTCAGAGAGCAAACAATGGATAAAGAAGTTGTGGTAGGTACGTACAATGGAATATCACTCAGCAATGAAATCTGTGTCATCAGGCCCGTAGTGGCATAGTGAGTGGATACAGGTATGGTGATTCTACGTGAAATAAGTCACACATAAAAAGAAACATCATAAAATATCACTAATACACAGTATGTAAACTTGACTACACATGAACTGAATTACAAAACAGAACAGTCTCAAATTTAGAAAACCAACTTGTGCTTTCTTATGGAGAAAGGTGCGTTGGAGTGCTGCATAAAACCAGAGACTGAAATTAGCACAGATACCGTTCCATAAGCCAAATATGTAATAGACAAGACCTACTCCTTGCTCAACGAAATGGACTCAACACCACATATTCAACGCCTAGGAATATACCTGACTAGGAAGAATCTTAAAACCCGTGGATATTTATGTCTCCGTAAGAGAATCAAGAGTGTGTACAGCAGCATTAACGCAGCAGTGAAAATCCGATAAATCCCAGTGTCAAAAAAAAATTTCAAAAACAAAACACAATGACAGTGAAATAGAGAGCAATTCTTAAATAACTCACACAGGGCATGTGATGCAACCTGGTTTACCACATCTACACCCAGAGCTGGGTGAGAGATAAGGCTTGACCCTTTGGGCTGATAGCATTGGTGAGGTTCAGTGAGCAAATGCAGACCCTTTGATGTCATACTGCCTGGTACCCATTCCATGGTTCCCAACTCTCCAGGTTCAAGGGATTCTTCCTTCTGCTAAAATTTGCATGGGAAACCCAGAGTATGCTCCACCGTGTGACTGGGAAACCTTTTTACATGCATGTCTGTTTTCGTCCCCTGGTACTCAGGTTCACCATTCCAGACCCTTTTCTTACACTCTCCCCATTTGGAGAGTCAGTGCCTTTAACCTCCTGTTTGGCACTGTTTGCAATTTCTGCGCAAGATGAACAGGAATAAGGAGAACCAATGGGAGACTATCTGTAGGTGTGTGCACGCGCAAATATTTTTTTTAACATCTTTATTGGGGTATAATTGCTTTACAATGGTGTGTTAGTTTTTGCTTTATAACAAAGTGAATCAGCTATACATATACATATGCTCCCTGTGTCTTCCCTCTTGTGTCTCCCTCCCTCCCTCTCTCCCCCTTCCACCCCTCCAGGCTGTCCCAACGCCCCGAGCTAATATCCCTGTGCCTTGCGGCTGCTTACCCCTTGCTATCTACCTTACTACATTTGTTAGTGTGTATATGTCCATGACTCTCTCTCGCCCTGTCAAAACTCACCATTCCCCCTCCCCATATCCTCAATTCCGTTCTCCAGTAGGTCTGCGCCTCTATTCCTGTCTTATCCCTAGGTTCTTCATGACATTTTTTTCCTTTAAATTCCATATATATGTGTTAGCATACGCTATTTGTCTTTTTCTTTCTGACTTACTTCACTCTGTATGACAGACTCTAGGTCTATCCATCTCATTACAAATAACTCAGTTTCATTTCTTTTTAAGGCTGAGTAATATTCCATTGTGTATATGTGCCACATCTTCTTTATCCATTCGTCCGATGATGGGCGCTTAGGTTCTTTCCATCTCCGGGCTATTGTAAATAGAGCTGCAATGAACATTTTGGTACATGACTCTTTTTGAATTTTGGTTTTCTCAGGGTATATGCCCAGTATGCACGGGCAATTTTAACACTCATTTCCCAACAGGAAAAGGAATTAACCAAAGGCTCAGCATGCCGTGCTGGAACAAGATTAGGGCCTGAAGCAATCCTGCGGTTTTGTGGCCAGCTCACAAGAAAGCGAGTTGAGGAAAGGAGCTCAGGGGCACTGTCATTCACATACCTGCAGACTTATAAATGACAGAAATCGTACAAAAATATATTGAATTAAGGCTGCGAAGAGGACTTGAAAGTGGGGCAGAATTGCTGGAATCCGATTTCAGGAGGTAGACGTGAATTGCTCTGAAAGCATAAGAGAAGTGGCAGAACCTCGTCAATGAAGCACTTGGCCAAAAAGGGCATATGCATTTTTTCCAGGGCCATCATTCACGGGAGTAGGAGGCTCCCAGCATGCTCCAGTGGCCAACAGAGGGCCCACGTCGCCAAGGCGATGTGAGCTAGCCAGGCAGGAGTGACCTGACATCAGAGGGCCCACCTCACAGAATGGTAGGGAACCCAGCCAGGATCAGACTCTCCCCAGAGGGCCCACATCACCAAGGTGATGGGAACCAGGCAGGAGTGTCCTCACACCCGTGGGGCCACATCATCAAAAGTTGTGGCCTCAAACCAGAGGACCCACATCACCATGGGTTTCGGAGTGAGGAAGGCAGGATTAACCTCACAACACATGTCCCATTGTATGCAAAAGGTGTGGAAACCAGCAGTTGGATCTTCCTAGCAGGCGGCCCAGAGCACTGAGGCTATGAGATCCAGGCCGGCATGAACTCACAACAGAGGGCCCTCATTGTGATTCTGTAAGCAACCCAGCCGTTGTGACCTCAGAGCAGAAGGCCCACATCCCCATGGGGAAGGGAAACAAGCAGGAGTGTCATCGCAAGAGTGGGCACACATGAAAAAATGTGGGGAGCCCAGCAATTAGTGCCTGATGCCAGAGGGCCCTCATCACCGAGGGGCGGTGGCTCCCAGCCAGCTCCGACTGCTACCAGAGGGGCGACGTCGCCAATGCGGAGTGCGACAACCAGGCAGGAGTGACCTCAGAGCAGAGGGTCAACCTCACAGAAGTGTGAAGAACTAAAGAGGATCAGATTCTCACCAGAGGGCCCACATCACCAAGGGAATGGGAACCAGGCAGGAGTGTCCTCACACTAGTGGGGCCACATCACCGAAAAGTGAGGGACCCAGCACGCGTGGCCTCAAACCAGAGGACACACATCACAAGGGAGCTGGGATTGAGGCAGGCAGGAGGAGCCTCAAAACAGAGGGACCATAGAATTAAAGAGGTGAAGAATCCCGCAGTTGGAACCTCCCAGCAGGCGGCCAGGAGCAGTGAGACTATGGGATCCAGGCCGGAGTGATCTCACACCAGAGGGCCGTCATCATGAAACTGTGAGCAACCTAGGCGTTGGGATCTCAGAGCAGAAGGCCCACATTCCCATGGGGTTGGGAACCTGTCAGAAGTGTACTCGCACCACAGGGCACACATCAGAGAATTTAGGGAACCCAGGAGTTAGGGCCTGACGCCAGAGGGCCCTCATTACCAAGGGGAGGAGACTCCAATCAGGCACCAACACCCAACTGAGGTCCCACGTCGCCAAGGTGATGTGTGACAGCCAGGTAGGAGTGACCTCACCGCAGAGGGCCTACCTCACAGAAGGGTGAGGAACACAGCCAGGATAAGACTCTCACCAGAGGGCCCACATCACCAAGGTGATCAGAACCAGGCAGGAGAGTCTTCACACCAGTGTGGCCACATCATAGAAAGGTGAGGAACCCAGCACATGTGGCCTAAACCAGAAGACCCACATCTCCAAGGGGCTCGGAATGAGGCAGGCAGGAGTAGCCTCACAACACAGGGCCCATAGAATAAAAAAGCTGAGGAATCCAGCAATGGGAACCTCCCAGCAGGCGGCCAAGAGCACCAAGTCTATGCGATTCAGGCCGCAGTAAACTCACAGCAGAGGGTCCACATCATGAAACTGCGAGCAACCCAGCCATTTGGACCTCAGAGCAGAAGGTCCACAACCCCAAGGTGTTGGGAGCATGGCAGGAGTGTCCTCGCACCACTTAGCACATATCAGAAAATGTGGGTACCCAGCAGTTAGGGCCTGACGCCAG
This sequence comes from Phocoena phocoena, assembly GCF_963924675.1. NCBI lineage: Eukaryota > Metazoa > Chordata > Mammalia > Artiodactyla > Phocoenidae > Phocoena > Phocoena phocoena. Next base: position 48,177 of record NW_027077517.1, read on the forward strand.
AGGGCCCTCATCACTGAGGGGAGGAGGCTCCCAGCATGTTCCAACTACCACAAGAGGGCCCACGTCGCCAAGGCGGGGTGTGCCAGCCAGGCAGGAGTGACCTCACAGCAGACGGCCCACCTCAAAGAAGTGTGAGGAACCCAACCAGGATCAGACTCTCACCAGAGGGCCCATATCACCAAGGGGACGGGAACCAGGCACGAGTGTCCTCACACCAGTGGGGCCACATCACTAAAAGATGAGGAAACTGGCACATGTGGCCACAAACCAGAGGACCTACATCACCAAGGGGCTGGGAGTGACACAGGCAGGAGGAGCCTCCCAACACAGGGCCCAAAGAATAAAAAAGGTGAGGAACCCAGCAGTTGGAACTTCCCAGCAGGCGGCCCAGAGTACAGAGGCTATGGGATCTAGGAATGAGTGAACTAACACCAGAGAGCTAACATCAGGAAACTGTGAGCAACCCAGTCGTTGGAACCTCAGAGCAGAAGGCCCATATCGCCATGGGGATGGGAACATTTCACGAGTGTCCTGGCATCACTGGGCTCACATCAGAAAACCTGGGGAGCCCAGCAGTTAGAGCCTGACGCCAGAGGGACCTCATCACCGAGGACAGGAGTCTCCAAAAGGATCCAACTGCCACCAGAGGGCCGACGTCACCAAGGCAATGGGAGCAAGCCAGGCAGGAGTTACCTCAGAGCACAGGGCCCACCTCACAGAACGGTAAGGAACCCAGCCAGGATCAGACTCTCACCAGAGGGGCCACATCACCAAGGGGCTGGGAAACAGGCACGAGTGTCCTCACACCATTGGGGCCACATCATCGAAAGGTGAGGGACCCAGCACACGTGGCCTCACACCAGAGGACACACATCACAACGGGGCTGGGATTGAGGCAGGCAGGAGGAGCCTCAAAACAGAGGGCCCATAGAATAAAAAAGGTGAGGAATCCCGCAGTTGGAACCTCCCAGCAGGCGCCCAGGAGCAGCAAGCCTATGGGATCTAGGCCGGAATGAACGCACATCAGAGGGCCCTCATCATGAAACTGTGAGCAACCCAGCCGTTGGGACCTCAGAGCAGAAGGCCCAAATTCCCATGGGGTTGGGAACCTGACAGGAGTGTACTCGCACCACAGGTCGCACATCTGCAAATTTTGGGAGCCCAGGAGTTAGGGTCTGACGCAAGAGGGCCCTCATTACCGAGGGACGGAGACTCGCAGCAGACACCAACTCCCAACTGAGGGCCCACGTCACCAAGGTGATGTGTGCCAGCCAGGCAGGAGTGACCTCACCGCAGAGGGCCTACCTCACAGAAGGGTGAGGAAACCAGCCAGGATAAGACTCTCACCAGAGGGCCCACATCACCAAGGGGATCGGAACCAGGCAGGAGGGTCCTCACACCAGTGTGGCCACATTATAGAAAGGTGAGGAACCCAGAACATGTGGCCTAAAACAGGGGACCCACATCTCCAAGGGGCTAGGAGTGAGGCAAGCAGGAGTATCCTCACAAAACAGAGCCCACAGAATAAAAGTTGTGAGGAATCCAGCAGTTGGAACCGGCCAGTAGGCCGCCCAGAGCACAGAGTCTATGGGATCCAGGCCACAGCAAACTCACAGCAGAGGTCCCACATCATGAAACTGTGAGCAACCCAGCGGATGGGACCTCAGAGCAGAAGGCCCACATCCCTATGGGGATGGGAACCTGACAGGAGTGTCCTCGGCCCACTTCCACGAATCAGAAAATGTGGGAACCCAGCAGTTAGGACCTGAGGCCAGAGGACCCTCATCACCGAGGGGAGGAGGCTCCCAGCAGGCTCTAACTGCCACCATAAGGCCCATGTCACCAAGGCGGGGTGTGCCAACCAGGCAGGAGTGACCTCAGAGCAGAAAGCCCACCTCACAGAAGTGTGAGGAACCCAACAAGGATCAGACTGTCACCAGAGGGCCAACATCACCAAGGGAATGGGAACCAGGCAGGAGTGTCCTCACACCAGTGGGGCTACATCACCATAATTTGAGGGACCCAGCACACGTGGCCTCAAACCTGAGGACACACATCACCAAGGGGCTGGGAGTGAGGCAGGCCAGAGGATCCTCAAAACAGAGGGACCATAGAATAAAAAAGGTGAGGAATCCCACAGTTGGAACCTCCGGCAGGCAGCCAGGAGCAGCGAGGCTATGGGATCTAGGCAGGAGTGAACTCACACCAGAGGGCCCTCATCATGAAACTGTGAGCAACACAGCCGTTGGGACCTCAGAGCAGAAGGCTCACATCCCCATGGGGATGGGAACCTGGCAGGAGTGTCCTTGCACCACTTAGCACGAATCAGAAAATGTGGGAACCCAGCAGTTAGGGCCTGAGGCCAGAGGGCCCTCATCACTGAGGGGAGGAGGCTCCCAGCAGGCTCCAACTGCCACCATATGGCCGACGTTGCCAAGGCGGGGTGTGCCAGCCAGGCAGGAGTGAGCTCAGAGCAGAGGGCCCACCTCACAGAAGGGTGAGGAACCTAACCAGGATCAGACTCTCACCAGAGGGCCAACATCACCAAGGTGATGGGAACCAGGCAAGACTGTCCTAACAGCAGTGGGGCCAACATCACCAAGGGAATGGGAACCAGGCAAGAGTGTCCTCACACCAGTGTGGCCACATTATAGAAAGGTGAGGAACACAGCACATGTGGCCTCAAACAAGGGGACACACATCACGAAGGGGCTGGGAGTGAGGCATGCAGGAGGAGACGCACAACCGAGGGCCCATAGAATAAAAAAGGTGAGGAATCGAGAAGTTGGAAACTCCAAGCTGGAGGCCCAGAGCACTGACACTATGGGATACAGGCCAGAGTGAACACACAGCAAAGGGCCCACATCATGAAACTGTGAGCAACCCAGCAGTTGGGACCACAGAACAGAAGTCCCACATGCCCATGGGGATGGGAACCTGGCAGGAGTGACTCGCACCACTGGGCACACATCAGAAAATGTGTGGAGCCCAGCACTTAGGGCCTGACACCAGAAGGCCCTCATCACTGAGGGGAGGAGGCCCCAGCACACTCCAACTGCCACCAGAGGGTCCACATCGCCAAGGCGACGTGCGCCAGCCAGGCAGGATTGACCTCACAGCAGAGGGCCCACATCATGAAAGTGTGAGCAACCCAGCCGTTAGGACCTCAGAACAGAAGGCCCACACGCTCATGAGGATGGGAACCTGGCAGGAGTGCCCTCGTACCACTTAGCACGTATCAGAAAATGTGGGAACCCCGCCATTAGGGTCTGACGCCAGAGGGCCTCATCACCGCGGGAAGGAGGCTCCCAGCAGGCTCCAACTGCCACCAGGGTGCCGAAGTCAACAAGGCGGGTTGTGCCAGCCAGGCAGGAGTGACCTCAGAGAAGAGGGCTCACCTCACGGATGTGTGAGGAACCCAACCAGGATCAGAGTCTCACCAGAGGGCCCACATCACCAAGGGGATGGGAACCAGGCAGGAGTGTCCACACACCAGTGGGGCCACATCATCAAAAGATGAGGAACCCATCACATATGGCCTCAAACCTGAGGACATACATCACCATGTGGCTGGGAGTGAGGCAGGTATCTGGAGGGGCACATTTAACTCTAATTTCCCACCAGGAAGAGGAATTAACCAAAGGCTCAGAGTGCCGTGCTGGACCCTGATTATGGCCTGAAGCAAACCTGCAGTTTTGTGGCCAGCTTACAAGGAAGCGAGTTAAGAAAGGAGCTCAGGGGCACTGTAATTCACAAACCTGCAGAGATAAATGACAGCTATTGGCAAAAATATATCGAAGTAAGTCTGCAAAGAGGACTTGAAAACGAGGCAGAATTGCAGGAATCATATTTCAAGAGGTAGATTGGAATTGCATTTAAAGCATATGAAAAGCGGCAGATCTTTGACAGTGATGCACATGGACAAAAAGTGCGTATACATTTTTCCTGAATATATTCAGGAAAAAACGCATATGAACATTTTGGCCAACCAAGCACTCCAGCAATGGAAATCCACACTACAATGAAGTCACATTTCCCATTCGTCAAAAAGGCCATCTGAATAAAGTGTAAAAACCAGAAACACAGGACAGGCCATGGAGAACAGGGAGCCGTGTTATGCTGATGGGCGGGATGTAAATTGCCAACAGACACTCTGGAGATGTTCATGGTGTATCCTGAAACATCTAAAAAACAAAGCTACAGAGCCTAGGGCACTTCCACTTTTGGCCCTATAGCTTAGGAAAATTAAAATCAACAAGACACAGCCAACACAAAATTTAGGGCTGCTGTGTTTACAAGAACCTCGAGTCCAGTACAAATTAAATATCCCAGAAAGAAAAAAATGGATAAAGAAGTTGTGCTACTTACGTACAACGGAATATCACTCAGCAGTGAAATCAATGTCATCAGGCCTGTAGCAGCAAATTGAGTGGATTTAATTATGATGATTCTAAGAGAAATATATCACACAAAGAAAGATAATTATCATAAGATATCACTAATAGAGGGAGTGTAAACTTGGCTACACATAAACTGAATTACAAAACCGAACAGAGTCTCACATTTAGATAAAAACCTTATGCTTGCTTAAGGGGAAAGTTGAGTTGGGCTGCTGTATAAAAACAGATTGAAATTAGCACACATACCATTCCATAAGCCAAATACGTAATAAACAAGACCTACTCTTTGCTCAACGAAATAGACTCATCCATGGTGTATCACCTCACACCTATTAGAATGGGCATCATCAGAAAATCTACAAACAACAAATGCTGGAAACGGTGTGGAGATAAGGAATCCTCTTCCACTATTGTTGGGAACGTAAATTGATACAGTCACTGTGGAGAACATTATGGAGTTTCTTATAAAACTAAGAATAGAATTACCATATGATACAGCAATCCCTCTACTGGGCATATACCCAGACAAAACCATAAATCAAAAAGAGACATTCACCACAATGTTCATTGCATCACTATTTACACTATCCAGGAAATGGAAGCAACCTAAATGCCCACAGACAGACGAATGCATAAAGATGTGGTACATATATAAAATGGAATATTACTAAGCCATAAAAAGGAATGAAATTGGGACATTTGTAGAGACGTTGATGGATCTAGAGACTGTCATACAGAGTGAAGTAAGTCAGAAAGAGAAAAACAAATCTTGTATATTAATGCATATATGTGGAACCTAGAAAAATTGTACAGATGAACCGTTTTGCAAGGCAGAAATAGAGCAATACATGTATACAACAAACGTATGGACAACAAGGGGGGAAAGCTGTTGGGGATGGTGGTGGGAGGAGTTGAGATATTGGGATTGGTATGTATACATTTATATGTATAAAGTAGATAACCAAAAACAACCTGCTGTATAAAAATATAAAATTAAATTCAAAATAAAAAAATAAAATTAAAAAAAGTAAAACAGAAAAATATTCTTCCCTTCACATACATGTATTGATATGAATAAATTATTTCCATGCTTATATCTGTAAATACACAAAAGAGGAATAAAATCTACCTTGAACCAAAAACGAAAAAAAGATAAAAAAGAACAGAACCCACCAGTTACACAGAGGAAAACCGTTTCAGGGCACTTGCTCCAATTGCAAACAATTCTGAAGTTGGTCAGTGGTGGGGAATCATCTCCCATTCAGCCAGCATGCTCCTCGCAACAAGCGTCCTCACTGCAAAGCTGGTGGACCGTGCCGAGGTATCTGTGAGTAAACGTGGGCCGAGCCCCAGGCCAGCTGCTGCTGAAATGTTCCCACCCTTCCAAGGCTAAACACCTGAATATGTACAAGGACTTGAAAACCTAGAGGAAGGGCCATGGAGCCACATGAGGGACAGCATGCCAGCCGACTTGGTGCCTGCAGGCCAGCCAGGATGGTCCTGGCCCTGGGTGCTCTTCTGGAAGCTCTCCATTTCCCTGCCTGAGATACCCCTGCTGTCCCGGCCCCCACTGCTTTCTTCCTTCCTCACCTGTGCCCAGGGAGAAATTCCAGCGGCAGGTGTGGGTGACACATCCTCTTCTTTAGCAGGTAGCATCTTGGCAACTGCTGCAGAAAGTCCAGCAGAGCCCCACTCACACTGGGACACCCACAAAGCCGTGGCCTCTCACTCCCTCCCACCAGCCCAGCCCCGAGACTGCTGACAGGGCAGAGAAAATGGCGTCAGGCACAGCTGCAGGGGCTCTTGCTGCCTGGAGCGGTGTTTATATTGATCTCAACCCAGGCACACCTGGGGAGGGCTGGCCGGCACGGTCAGGCTTCCCAAGCCAGCCAATAATCACCCCTCAGGGGCTCACAGTTGCTGAAAATGGAACTTGCTGAATTGGCCAGGTCCAAGGAACAGGTGTGGGCTCCTGAGAGTCAGGATAGACAAGGGGCTGCAGCTCTGGCTTGTTTTCTAATTATATTATCTGGCCCATGAGTGGGAGACAACTTCAAGAAAACCCTCTCCTAATGAGAGGAACCCAGGAGTCAGGGAGAGGAGGGGTGGGTGGTGGTTGGAGACAGAGGCCTGGTGCCCCGGGTGCAGTGGAAGTCTCTGGAAGACCAGGTGGAGGAGGCCGCACAGAGTGATGCCCAGGGTCACAGACCTGTCAGAGCTGCTGTTTGTTAGTTCAAGTCCTGCTCTGAGGTGCTCTGTGTCAGATCTGAGCGACAGGTGAGCTGGGAGTGCTCTGCAATGAGGGCTATGTGCACGGTTCCTGTGTGCCCAGCCCTGCCAAGGTACCTGCAAGGGTAGCTCTGTATCCTGGGAGGGGCCTGACCACGGGAGCCCCATGGACTGCAGAGGACCTGCCCAGGGAATCCCATATCCTGGGAGGGGCCTGAACACGAGAGCCCCGTGGGCTGGGGTGGGGGTAGGGTACCTGCCCAGGTGAGCTCCATATCCTGGGATTGGCCTGACCTCGAGAGCCCCATGGGCTGCTGGAGTCCTGGTAAAGGATGTCAGGACAGTCAGTGAAGCCACTGAGGATATACCTCCAGTAGTTCCTAAATCCTACACCCTGCTGGTCATTCTACCAACCACCAGGACTTGGTATTCTGTATTAGTCTTCACTGATGCCTTCTTTTGTATTCCATTAGTCCCAGAGTCACAAGAAATTTTGGCTTGTGAGTGACAGGACTCAACATACAACTAAAACAATACTTCCAGGCTGTCTTGCCGCAAGGGTTCAAAAATTCCCACACCATCTTTGGGGAAAGCTCAGCTAAAGACCTAAAAGTTCTACCTCTGGAAAAGGAAACACTCCTTCAATATTCAGACGACATTCTGATCGCCAGCCCTACTAAGGAGGCCTCAGAACTACCAAGCCAATAAAGGATAGAAGTTGTCCACGAAAAAGCTCAAGTATCACAGACTACGGTGACCTGCCTGGGCTTCATTCTCACAGAAGGTCGGAGAAGCCCATCCCAGGAAAGGGAAGAAACAATTTACAGCCTTACCCCTTTCTGAAACTAGAAGACAGCTTAGGGGTTCCTGGGGAAGCCAGGGTTTCCTGCCTCTGGATCCCTAACTACAGTCTACTAGCTGGGCCTCTATATGAAACACTGAAAGGAAAAGATGATGATCCTTTTGAATAGAATCCAGAAGTGGCCTTTCAAGAATGGAAAGAGCAGTCAATTCAGACCCTTGCCCTGGAACTCCCTAATTTAGCTAAACCCTTTGACCTTTACATTCCTGGTGAAAGGTGAATCGCCATTGGAGTATTAGTGCAAAAACTGGGACCACTTGAAATGGAACAATGCAAGAATGCCATCCAGGTAGGATAAACTATGGTCACCAAGGGGCTTGGCCCACCGCCACATCTGGCCAAGATACTGGTGGTATCTGAAAACCTGGAAATCAGCAGCCCAAAAGGCCACCTCCCTTCTAAGGGAAACGGACCCCACGTGGTGATCCTAACCCCCAACCATGCCCTGAAGTTGCAGGGTTTGCTCCGTGGGCACACTGACCTCGATTGAGGAGGCCCTCCAACTCCAACCTCCAGAGAGATAACCGGGGGCAACGGGGCACCATGACGACCCGTGTGACCATCACTTGACCTGGAGTTTCTCTCATAAAACAACAAGAGTGTGTCCCAAAAGAGTAGACTACTGCTTGCAGTACTTACTGTACCCAGAGGGGAGCTAATAATCTTGGCGGGGGAACCGTATATCATGCTGTCACCATAGAAAAGCCTACAGACACCCTGATGATGGTGGCCAATAAGACCGGCTGGACTCCTGTTTACTTCCAAAGGCTCTTGACTCAGTGACCATCATGATCCTTCATCACCACTGACCCTGGACTGTCTGGGAGCTGAGCGGGCAGGATCCTGACACCTGGTGCTGTTTTTACGTTAATTCAGGGGCCTAATGGAAGAAAGCGCAGACTGTTGGTCAGAGCATCTAGGCTGGCAGAAACGGTCAGTCAGAGCATCTAGGCTGGCAGAAACGGTCAGCCTAAGGTGGCCGAACAAATGTGGGGCGGAGTGAAACTGGACCTCACAGCGCCACTGCACATCTCCTTTCTGGACCCTTAAAGGTCATTAGAATCTATAACACTTCCAATACTGGTGCTCAGGTGGATGAGCAGGGAGGCAGGAGGCCTGGGGACAATCAACGTCACCTGGAGGCTGCTGGGGAGAAGTTCTGACCCTCGCCCACGGGTATGAAGCCTCCTAACTCAGCAGTTACAGAAGAAGGGTCTGCACCCGCAGCACTCCAAGAATGAGGAAAGGGACAAAAGGCAGAAGAGAAGTTTGTCCCAGGCAAAGCCCCTTAAAAATGCCTGGGAGATAAAAATAGAATCTGGGCAATAAAATAAAGTCTAACCATTTTTATCCTTTGTGCTTTGTCTAATTTCAGGTGCTCCTAGTGTCCCGCATACAGAGGTTCCACACCCGGCACTTCAGACCAGATTTCCTAGAGCAGAATGGCTCGATGACACTTCAGCTCCTGGGGCCCAGTTCAGACTCCGTGACATAGAGCCTGAGCTGCAGCCAACCAGGTCCTCGAGAGCTCAGCCCCCTCCCTCCCAGTGACTCTGACAGGATCTCTACACAGCAGCCCAGCCCACAGCCCACAGGGTAGCACCTCTCCATTCTCTGATCAAAATATAAAGTTTCCTTTGCTTTTGAACCAAACTCAGTCTCGATCTATTGGCTCCAATGACACTGGGCAGGGGGACACTTGTTGGCGTCCACTCTGGAGGATCAGTAACAGAAATTGAGAACATTGTAACTTCAATGAACAGATGTGTGAGCCAAACTGTAATTAACATAGAACAGTGTATAAGGCTCGGGTAAAATAAGATGTTTCTAACACTTCCATTTGATATTTCCATCACTTTCTTATAAGCAAGTTCAGTGAAAAGGTTTGTCTTCTTTGTCAGGTCAATATTAGAGAAACAAAGTGATTTCTTTCCAAGGATGTACATCTAATAATCTTGGTTAAAGCTTCAATCTTGTTTTAAATGCTTTTGCATTGAAAATGATACCTCTCTTTCAGCTCCCCCATTTCTGAGAAGCATAAAATCTTATAATTTATTATTACCAAAGGGAAATGGTAGGAGGAGGGATAAATTAACAGTTTGGGATTAACACATACACACTGCTATGTATGAAATCATCAGCAAGGAACTACTGTATAGCACAGGGAACTACACTCAATATTTTGCAATAACCTATAAGGGGAAATGATCTGAAAAAGAATAGATATTTTTATTGACATCATCCATCAATGACAGTAAAAATGGAATCTAAGGGAAGACAGTGGTGAGTGCTTCTGACCCTGAAGACTTCAATCATCTAAAGTTTGGACTCTGCCTACTTCCCAAGGCCCTTAATGAACATATGTGTAGCCGTAGCTTAAAAAATTCCCCAGTTTGGGTTGCGGAGAGACACTGATATTTAAAATCCCCTGGTGTTCTCCTCACATGAATGGGACCCTTCCTACACCTAAAACATGCCTGTCACACCCAGAGGATGGTATACCGTCTGATCGGGAAAAGTTTGGAAAAGGCATCTCATCTCCTCATCTCTTGGTGCTAGGGTTCACCACTCCAGCGTCTTTACTAACAGTCTCCCCACTTGGAGATGTCAGCACTGTCAACATCCTGTTGCATACAGTTTGGAATTTGTCCAGAGGATGAAGCAGAAGGAGGAGGAACAATGAGAGACAAGTCCTAGGTGTTCGGACAGGCACATGCCACTCTAATTTCCAATCAGGAAGACGAATTGACCTAAGGCTAGGGTTGCCCATGGAAACAGAATAGGGCTTGAGGAATCCTGATGCTTTGTGGCCAGTTCCCATAAACACAAGTTGGAAAATGGAACTCAGGGGCACTAAAATTCACGAAACTGCAGAATTGAAAATATCTATCACTGAAAAATGTCTTGAGGAAAGTCAGAGAAAAGGACTTGTAAGCAACGGAGAATGGCAGGAAAGGGATTGGAAGAGGTAGAAAGGACTCGCCATTAAGCACAAGAAAAGGGGCTGAACATTGCCAACATTGCAGTTGGCCAAAAAGGGTGTATGCGTCTTTTTCTGTATATATTCAAGAAAAGGGCATACACTTTTTTAGCCAACCAAACAGGTGGGCACTGGAAATCAATACTACAAAACATATCACTTTGCATCAGTCAGAAGAGCCGTCCTCATAAAGTGTAAACACCAGAAATGCAGGACAGGGCAAGGAGAAAAGGGAGCCCTGTGAGTCTTATAGTGGAAATGTATATTGCCAACGGTCACTCTGGATAAGTCTATTGTGTTTACTAAAGCATCTAAAAAATGAGCTACCGAGCACAGGGCACTTGCACTCATGGACGTATATCTTGGGAGAAACAAAAATCGAGAGGACACAGGCACCCCAATGTTTACCACCTCTCTGTTTAAAAGATCCTCGACTAGGATATAACTTAAAGTATCTGCAGAGAAAAAACGGACAGAGATGTGGTGCTTATGTAGAGTGGAATATTACTCAGCCTGGAAATCAATGAAATACGGCCAGTTATAACAACTCAAGAGGAGTTACGTGTGATCATTCGAAGTCACATAATTCAAAAAGAAAAAGACATAAGATATCACTAATACATGGAATGTTAACATGGCTACACATGAACTGAATTACAAAAGAGAAGAGGGTTTCAAATTAAGAAAACCAACTTATGCTTCCTTAAGGGGAAAGGTGAGTTGGGGTGCTGCATAAAACCAGAGATTGAAATTAGCACAGATACCATTCCATAAGCCAAATATGTAATAGTCAAGACCTACTCCTTGCTCAATGAAATGGACTCCACACGCCATATTCAATGCCTAAGAATATACCGGATTAGTAAGAATCTTAAAACCCATGGACTTCTATGTCTCCGTAACAGAATCAAGCGCGTGTACAGGGGCATAAACGAAGGAGTGAAAATCCGATAAATCCCATTATTAAAATAAATTTCAAAAACAAAACACAATGACAGTGAAATAGGAAGCAATTCTTAAATAATTCACTCAGGGCATGTGATGCAACCTGGATTTACCACATCTACACCCAGAGCTGGTTGAGACATAAGGCTGGACACTTCAGGCTGATAGCATTGGTGAGTTTCGGTGAACAAATGCAGATCCTTTGAAGTCATACTGCATGGTACCCATTCCAAGGGTCCCAACTCTCCAGGTTCAAGGGATTCTTTCTTCAGCTAAAACATGCGTGGGAAACGGCGAGTATGGTCCACCGTGTGATTAGGAAACGATTTAAAATGCATCTCAGTTTTCGTATCCTGGTCCTCGGGTTCACCATTCCAGACGGTTTACTAACACTCTCCCCGCTTGGAGAGTCAGTGCCTTTAACCTCCTGTTTGGCACAGCTTGCAATTTCTGCGCAAGATGAACAGGAATAGGGAGAACCAATGAGAGACTAGCTATAGGTGTCTGCACGGACAAATGTAAGGCTCAATTCCCACCAGGAAGAGGAATTAACCAAAGGCTCAGCGTGCCCTGCCGGAAACAGATTAGGGCCTGAAGCAATCCTGCGGTTTTGTGCCCAGCTCACAAGAAAGCGAGTTGAAGAAAGGAGCTCAGGGGCACTGTAATTCACAAACCTGCAGAGTTATAAATGACAGCTATCCTCCAAAAATATATTGAAGTAAGCCTGCGAAGGGGACTTGAAAGCGGGACAGAATTTCAGGAAAACGATTGCAGGGGGTAGACAGGAATTGCCCAGAAAGCATAGGAAAAGAGGCAGAACGTCGACAATGGTGCACTTGGCCAAAAAGGGCGTATGCGTTTTTTCCTGAATATATTCAGGAAAAAACGCATACGCCCTTTTTGGCCAACCAAGCAAGCCTGTAAAGGAAATCTGCACAACAATGAAGTCTCACTGCCCCCCAGGCAAAAGGGCCATCTGAAAAAAGTGTAAAATCCAGAAAGGTAGGACAGGATATGGAGAACAGGGAGCCTTGTTATGCTGATTGGCAGGATGTAAATTGCCAGCAGCCACACTGGAGAAGTGTATGGTGTTTCTTGAAACACGTAAGCAACAAAGCAACACAGCCTTTGGCACTTCCACTTATGGTCCTATAGCTTACGGAAATTAAAATCAAAAACAGAGAGCCACACCAAAGTTTGGGACGGCTGTGTTCCCAAGAAGCTCGTCTACAGTACCAGGTAAATATCCCAGAAAGCAAAAAATGGATAAAGAAGTTGTGGCACGTACGTGCAATGCAATATCACTCAGCAATGAAATCTGTGTCATCAGGCCCGTAGCGGCATAGTGAGTGGATGCAGGTACGGTGATTCTACGTGAACTACCTCACACAGAAAAAGAAACATCATAAGATATCACTAATACACGGAATGTAAACTTGACTACACATGAACTGAATTACAAAACAGAACAGGGTCTCAAATTTAGAAAACCAACTAGTGCTTGCTTATGGGGAAAGGTGCCTTGGGGTGCTGCATAAAACCAGGGACTGAAATTAGCACAGATAACATTCCATAAGCCAAATATGTAATAGGCAAGACCTACACCTTGCTCAACGAAATGGACTCAACACCACATATTCAACGCCTAGGAATATACCTGACTAGGAAGAATCTTAAAACCCATGGATTTAAATGTCTCCGTAAGAGAATCAAGCGTGTGTACAGCGGCATAAACGCAGCAGTGAAAATCTGATAAATCCCATTATCAAAATAAATTTCAAAAACAAAACACAAAGACAGTGAAATAGAGAGCAATTCTTAAATAATTCACTCAGGGCATGTGATGCAACCGGGATTTAACACATCTATACCCAGAGCTGGTTGAGACATAAGGCTGGACACTTCAGGCTGATAGCATTGGTGAGTTTCGGTGAGCAAATGCAGACCCTTTGAAGTCATACTGCATGGTACCCATTCCATGAGTCCCAATTCTCCAGGTTCAAGGGATTCTTCCTCCAGCTAAAACATGCATGGGAAACACAGAGTATCGTCCACCGTGTGATTGGGAGACGATTTAAAATGCATCTCAATTTTCGATTCCTGGTCCTCGGGTTCACCATTCCAGATGCTTTACTAACACTCTCCCCGCTTGGACAGTCAGTGCCTTTCACCTCCTCTTTGGCACAGCTTGCAATTTCTGTGCAAGATGAACAGGAATAGGGAGAACCAATGAGAGACTAGCTGTAGCTGTCTGCACGGGCAAATGTAACGCTCATTTCCCACCAGGAAGAGGAATTAACCAAAGGCTCAGTGTGCCCTGCCGGAAACAGATTAGGGCCTGAAGCAATCCTGCGGTTTTGTGCCCAGCTCACAAGAAAGCGAGTTGAAGAAAGGAGCTCAGGGGCACTGTAATTCACAAACCTGCAGAGTTATAAATGACAGCTATCCTCCAAAAATATATTGAAGTAAGCCTGCGAAGGGGACTTGAAATCGGGGCAGAATTTCAGGAAAATGATTGCAGGGGGTAGACTGGAATTGCCCTGAAAGCATAGGAAAAGAGGCACAACGTCGACAATGATGCACTTGGCCAAAAAGGGCGTACGCGTTTTTTCCTGAATATATTCAGGAAAAAACTCATACGCCCTTTTTGGCCAACCAAGCAAGCCTGTAAAGGAAATCTGCACTACAATAAAGTCTCACTGCCCCCCGGGCAAAAGGGCCATCTGAAAAAAGTGTAAAATCCAGAAAGGTAGGACAGGATATGGAGAACAGGGAGCCTTGTTATGCTGATTGGCAGGATGTAAATTGCCAGCAGCCACCCTGGAGAAGTGTACGGTGTTTCCTGAAACACGGAAGAAACAAAGCAACCCAGCCTATGGCACTTCCACTTATGGTCCTATAGCTTACGGAAATTAAAATCAAAAACAGACAGCCACCCCAATATTTGGGACGGCTGTGTTCACAAGAAGCTCGTCTACAGTATCAGGTCAATATCCCAGAAAGCAAAAAATGGATAAAGAAATTGTGGCACGTTCGTACAATGCAATATCACTTAGCAATGAAATCTGTGTCATCAGACCCGTAGCGGCATAGTGAGTGGAGGCAGGTACGGTGATTCTACGTGAACTACGTCACACAGAAAAAGAAACATCATAAGATATCACTAATACACGGAATGTAAACTTGACTACACATGAACTGAATTACAAAACAGAACAGGGTCTCAAATTTAGAAAACCAACTAGTGCTTGCTTATGGGGAAAGGTGCATTGGGGTGCTGCATAAAACCAGAGACTGAAATTAGCACAGATAACTTTCCATAAGCCAAATATGTAATAGACAAGACCTACTCCTTGCTCAACGAAATGGACCCAACACCACATATTCAACGCCTAGGAATATACCTGACTAGGAAGAATGTTAAAACCCATGGATATATATGTCTCCGTAAGAGAATCAAGCGTGTGTACAGCGGCCGAAACGCAGCAGTGAAAATCCGATAAATCCCATTATCAAAATAAATTTCGAAAACAAAACACAAAGACATTGAAATAGAGAGCAATTCTTAAATAATTCACTCAGGGCATATGATGCAACCGGGATTGAGCACATCTACACCCAGAGCTGGTTGAGACATAAGGCTGGACACTTCAGGCTGATAGCATTGGTGAGTTTCGGTGAGCAAATGCAGACCCTTTGAAGTCATACTGCATGGTACCCATTCCATGGGTCCCAACTCTCCAGGTTCAAGGGATTCTTCCTCCAGCTAAAAAATGCATGGGAAACCCAGAGTACCATCCACCGTGTGATTGGGAAACGATTTAAAATGCATCTCAGTTTTCGTATCCTGGTCCTCGGGTTCACCATTCCAGATGCTTTACTAACACTCTCCCCGCTTGGAGAGTCAGTGCCTTTAACCTCCTCTTTGGCACAGCTTGCAATTTCTGTGCAAGATGAACAGGAATAGGGAGAACCAATGAGAGACTAGCTGTAGGTGTCTGCACGGGCAAATGTAACGCTCATTGCCCACCAGGAAGAGGAATTAAACAAAGGCTCAGTGTGCCCTGCTGGAAACAGATTAGGGCCTGAAGCAATCCTGCGGTTTTGTGCCCAGCTCACAAGAAAGCGAGTTGAAGAAAGGAGCTCAGGGGCACTGTAATTCACAAACGTGCAGAGTTATAAATGACAGCTATCCTCCAAAAATATATTGAAGTAAGCCTGCGAAGGGGACTTGAAAGCGGGGCAGAATTTCAGGAAAACGATTGCAGGGGGTAGACTGGAATTGCCCTGAAAGCATAGGAAAAGAGGCAGAACGTCGACAATGATGCACTTGGCCAAAAAGGGCGTATGCGTTTTTTCCTGAATATATTCAGGAAAAAACACATACGCCCTTTTTGGCCAACCAAGCAAGCCTGTAAAGGAAATCTGCCCTACAATGAAATCTCACTGCCCCCCCCCGGGCAAAAGGGCCATCTGAAAAAAGTGTAAAATCCAGAAAGGTAGGACAGGATATGGAGAACAGGGAGCCTTGTTATGCTGATTGGCAGGATGTAAATTGCCAGCAGCCACCCTGGAGAAATGTATGGTGTTTCCTGAAACACGTAAGAAACAAAGCAACACAGCCTATGGCACTTCCACTTATGGTCCTATAGCTTACGGAAATTAAAATCAAAAACAGACAGCCACCCCAATATTTGGGATGGCTGTGTTCACAAGAAGCTCGTCTACAGTACCAGGTAAATATCCCAGAATGCAAAAAATGGATAAAGAATTTGTGGCACGTACGTACAATGCAATATCACTCAGCAATGAAATCTGTGTCATCAGGCCCGTAGCGGCATAGTGAGTGGATGCATGTACGGTGATTCTACGTGAACTATGTCACACAGAAAAAGAAACATCATAAGATATCACTAATACACGGAATGTAAACTTGACTACACATGAACTGAATTACAAAACAGAACAGGGTCTCAAATTAATAAACCAACTAGTGCTTGCTTATGGGGAAAGGTGATTTGGGGTGCTGCATAAAACCAGAGACTGAAATTAGCACAGATAACTTTCCATAAGCCAAATATGTAATAGACAAGACCTACTCCTTGCTCAACGAAAAGGACCCAACACCACATATTCAACGCCTAGGTATATACCTGACTAGGAAGAATCTTAAAACCCATGGATATATATGTCTCCGTAAGAGAATCAAGTGTGTGTCCAGCGGCCGAAACGCAGCAGTGAAAATCCGATAAATCCCATTATCAAAATAAATTTCGAAAACAAAACACAAAGACAGTGAAATAGAGAGCAATTCTTAAATAATTCACTCAGGGCATGTGATGCAACCGGGATTGACCACATCTACACCCAGAGCTGGTTGAGACATAAGGCTGGACACTTCAGGCTGATAGCATTGGTGAGTTTCGGTGAGCAAATGGAGAACCTTTGAAGGCATACTGCATGGTACCCATTCCATGGGTCCCAACTCTCCAGGTTCAAGGCATTCTTCCTCCAGCTAAAACATGCATAGGAAATCCAGAGTATCGTCCACCGTGTGATTGGGAAACGATTTAAAATGCATCTCAGTTTTCGTATCCTGGTCCTCGGGTTCACCATTCCAGATGCTTTACTAACACTCTCCCCGCTTGGAGAGTCAGTGCCTTTAACCTCCTGTTTGGCACAGCTTGCAATTTCTGTGCAAAATGAACAGGAATAGGGAGAACCAATGAGTGACTAGCTGTAGGTGTCTGCACGGGAAAATGTAACGCTCATTTCCCACCAGGAAGAGGAATTAAACAAAGGCTCAGCGTGCCCTGCTGAAAACAGATTAGGGCCTGAAGCAATCCTGCGGTTTTGTGCCCAGCTCACAAGAAAGTGAGTTGAAGAAAGGAGCTCAGGGGCACTGTAATTCACAAACCTGCAGAGTTATAAATGACAGCTATCCTCCAAAAATATATTGAAGTAAGCCTGCGAAGGGGACTTGAAAGCGGGGCAGAATTTCAGGAAAACGATTGCAGGGGGTAGACTGGAATTGCCCTGAAAGCATAGGAAAAGAGGCACAATGTCGTCAATGATGCACTTGGCCAAAAAGGGCGTATGCGTTTTTTCCTGAATATATTCAGGAAAAAACGCATACGCCCTTTTTGGCCAACCAAGCAAGCCTGTAAAGGAAATCTGCACTACAATGAAGTCTCACTGCCCCCCGGGCCAAAGGGCCTTCTGAAAAAAGTGTATAATCCAGAAATGTAGGACAGGATATGGAGAACTGGGAGCCTTGTTATGCTGATTGGCAGGATGTAAATTGCCAGCAGCCACCCTGGAAAAGTGTATGGTGTTTCCTGAAACACGTAACAAACAAAGCAACACAGCCTATGGCACTTCCACTTATGGTCCTATAGCTTATGGAAATTAAAATCAAAAACAGACAGCCACCCCAATATTTGGGACGGCTGTGTTCACAAGAAGCTCGTCTACAGTATCAGGTAAATATCCCAGAAAGAAAAAAATGGATAAAGAAGTTGTGGCACGTACGTACAATGCAATATCACTCAGCAATGAAATCTGTGTCATCAGGCCCGTAGCGCCATAGTGAGTGGATGCAGGTACGGTGATTCTACGTGAACTACGTCACACAGAAAAAGAAACATCATAAGATATCACTAATACACGGAATGTAAACTTGACTACACATGAACTGAATTACAAAACAGAACAGGGTCTCAAATTTAGAAAACCAACTAGTGCTTGCTTATGGGGAATGGTGCCTTGGGGTGCTGCATAAAACCAGAGACTGAAATTAGCACAGATAACTTTCCATAAGCCAAATATGTAATAGAGAAGACCTACTCCTTGCTCAACGAAATGGACCCAAAACCACATATTCAACGCCTAGGAATATACCTGACTAGGAAGAATCTTAAAACCCATGGATATATATGTCTCCATAAGAGAATCAAGCGTGTGTACAGTGGCCGAAACGCAGCAGTGAAAATCCGATAAATCCCATTATCAAAATAAATTTCGAAAACAAAACACAAAGACAGTGAAATAGAGAGCAATTCTTAAATAATTCACTCAGGGCATGTGATGCAACCGGGATTGACCACATCTACACCCAGAGCTGGTTGAGACATAAGGCTGGACACTTCAGGCTGATAGCATTGGTGAGTTTCGGTGAGCAAATGCAGACCCTTTGAAGTCATACTGCATGGTACCCATTCCATGGGTCCCAACTCTCCAGGTTCAAGGGATTCTTCCTCCAGCTAAAACACGCATGGGAAACCCAGAGTATCGTCCACCGTGTGATTGGGAAACGATTTAAAATGCATCTCAGTTTTCGTATCCTGGTCCTCGGGTTCACCAATCCAGATGCTTTACTAACACTCTCCCCGCTTAGAGAGTCAGTGCCTTTAACCTCCTCTTTGGCACAGCTTGCAATTTCTGTGCAAGATGAACTGGAATAGGGAGAACCAATGAGAGACTAGCTGTAGGTGTCTGCACGGACAAATGTAACGCTCATTGCCCACCAGGAAGAGGAATTAAACAAAGGCTCAGTGTGCCCTGCTGGAAACAGATTAGGGCCTGAAGCAATCCTGCGGTTTTGTGCCCAGCTCACAAGAAAGCGAGTTGAAGAAAGGAACTCAGGGGCACTGTAATTCACAAATCTGCAGAGTTATAAATGACAGCTATTTTCCAAAAGTATATTGAAATAAGCCTGCGTAGGGGACTTGAAAGCGGGGCAGAATTTCAGGAAAACGATTGCAGGGGGTAGACTGGAATTGCCCTGAAAGCATAGGAATAGAGGCACAACGTCGACAATGATGCACTTGGCCAAAAAGGGCGTATGCGTTTTTTCCTGAATATATTCAGAAAAAAACGCATACGCCCTTTTTGGCCAACCAAGCAAGCCTGTAAAGGAAATCTGCACTACAATGAAGTCTCATTGCCCCCCGGGCAAGAGGGCCATCTGAAAAAAGTGTAAAATCCAGAAAGGTAGGACAGGATATGGAGAACAGGGAGCCTTGTTATGCTGATTGGCAGGATGTAAATTGCCAACAGCCACCCTGGAGAAATGTATGGTGTTTCCTGAAACACGTAAGAAATAAAGCAACACAGCCTATGGCAATTTCACTTATGGTCCTATTCCTTAGGGAAATTAAAATCAAAAACAGAGAGCCACCCCAAAGTTTGGGACGGCTGTGTTCCCAAGAAGCTCGTCTACAGTACCAGGAAAATATCCCAGAAAGCAAAAAATGGATAAAGAAGTTGTGGCACGTACGTGCAATGCAATATCACTCAGCAATGAAATCTGTGTCATCAGGCCCGTAGTGGCATAGTGAGTGGATGCAGGTACGGTGATTCTACGTGAACTACGTCACACAGAAAAAGAAACATCATAAGATATCACTAATGCAAGGAATGTCAACTTGACTACACATGAACTGAATTACAAAACAGAACAGGGTCTCAAATTTAGAAAACCAACTAGTGCTTGCTTATGGGGAATGGTGCCTTGGGGTGCTGCATAAAACCAGAGACTGAAATTAGCACAGATAACTTTCCATAAGCCAAATATGTAATAGAGAAGACCTACTCCTTGCTCAACGAAATGGACCCAAAACCACATATTCAACGCCTAGGAATATACCTGACTAGGAAGAATCTTAAAACCCATGGATATATATGTCTCCATAAGAGAATCAAGCGTGTGTACAGTGGCCGAAACGCAGCAGTGAAAATCCGATAAATCCCATTATCAAAATAAATTTCGAAAACAAAACACAAAGACAGTGAAATAGAGAGCAATTCTTAAATAATTCACTCAGGGCATGTGATGCAACCGGGATTGACCACATCTACACCCAGAGCTGGTTGAGACATAAGGCTGGACACTTCAGGCTGATAGCATTGGTGAGTTTCGGTGAGCAAATGCAGACCCTTTGAAGTCATACTGCATGGTACCCATTCCATGGGTCCCAACTCTCCAGGTTCAAGGGATTCTTCCTCCAGCTAAAACATGCATGGGAAACCCAGAGTATCATCCACCGTGTAATTGGGAAACGATTTAAAATGCATCTCAGTTTTCGTATCCTGGTCCTCGTGTTCACCATTCCAGATGCTTTACTAACACTCTCCCTGCTCGGAGAGTCAGTGCCTTTAACCTCCTGTTTGGCACAGCTTGCAATTTCTGTGCAAGATGAACAGGAATAGGGAGAACCAATGAGAGACTAGCTGTAGGTGTCTGCACGGGCAAATATAACGCTCATTTCCCACCAGGAAGAGGAATTAACCAAAGGCTCAGCGTGCCCTGCCGGAAACAGATTAGGGCCTGAAGCAATCCTGCGGTTTTGTGCCCAGCTCACAAGAAAGCGAGTTGAAGAAAGGAGCTCAGGGGCACTGTACTTCACAAACCTGCAGAGTTATAAATGACAGCTATCCTCCAAAAATATATTGAAGTAAGCCTGCGAAGGGGACTTGAAACCGGGGCAGAATTTCAGGAAAACGATTGCAGGGGGTAGACTGGAATTGCCCTGAAAACATAGGAAAAGAGGCACAACGTCGACAATGATGCACTTGGCCAAAAAGGGCGTATGGGTTTTTTCCTGAATATATTTAGGAAAAAACGCATATGCCCTTTTTGGCCAACCAAGCAAGCCTGTAAAGGAAATCTGCACTACAATGAAGTCTCACTGCCCCCCGGGCAAAAGGCCCATCTGAAAAAAAGTGTAAAATCCAGAAAGGTAGGACAGGATATGGAGAACAGGGAGCCTTGTTATGCTGATTGGCAGGATGTAAATTGCCAGCAGCCACCCTGGAGAAGTGTATGGTGTTTCCTGAAACACGTAAGAAACAAAGCAACACAGCCTATGGCACTTCCACTTATGGTCCTATAGTTTACGGAAATTAAAATCAAAAACAGACAGCCACCCCAATATTTGGGACGGCTGTGTTCAAAAGAAGCTCGTCTACACTATCAGGTAAATATCCCAGAAAGCAAAAAATGGATAAAGAAGTTGTGGCACGTATGTGCAATGCAATATCACTCAGCAATGAAATCTGTGTCATCAGGCCCGTAGCGGCATAGTGAATGGATGCAGGTACGGTGATTCTACGTGAACTACGTCACACAGAAAAAGAAACATCATAAGATATCACTAATACACGGAATGAAAACTTGACTACACATGAACTGAATTACAAAACAGAACAGGGTCTCAAATTTAGAAAACCAACTAGTGCTTGCTTATGGGGAAAGGTGCCATGGGGTGCTGCATAAAACCAGAGACTGAAATTAGCACAGATAACATTCCATAAGCCAAATATGTAATAGACAAGACCTACTCCTTGCTTAACGAAATAGACTCAACACCACATATTCAACGCCTAGGAATATACCTGACTAGGAAGAATCTTAAAACCCATGGATATATATGTCTCCGTAAAAGAATCAAGCGTGTGTACAGCGGCCGAAACGCAGCAGTGAAAATCCGATAAATCCCATTATCAAAATAAATTTCGAAAACAAAACACAAAGACAGTGAAATAGAGAGCAATTCTTAAATAATTCACTCAGGGCATGTGATGCAACCGGGATTTACCACATCTACACCCAGAGCTGGTTGAGACATAAGGCTGGACACTTCAGGCTGATAGCATTGGTGAGTTTCGGTGAGCAAATGCAGACCCTTTGAAGTCATACAGCATGGTACCCATTCCATGGGTCCCAACTCTCCAGGTTCAAGGGATTCTTCCTCCAGGTAAAACATGCATGGGAAACCCAGAGTATCATCCACCGTGTGATTGGGAAACGATTTAAAATGCATCTCAGTTTTCGTATCCTGGTTCTCGGGTTCACCATTCCAGATGCTTTACTAACACTCTCCCTGCTCGGAGAGTCAGTGCCTTTAACCTCCTGTTTGGCACAGCTTGCAATTTCTGTGCAAGATGAACAGGAATAGGGAGAACCAATGAGAGACTAGCTGTAGGTGTCTGCACGGGCAAATGTAACGCTCATTGCCCACCAGGAAGAGGAATTAACCAAAGGCTCAGCATGCCCTGCCGGAAACAGATTAGGGCCTGAAGCAATCCTGCGGTTTTGTGCCCAGCTCACAAGAAAGCGAGTTGAAGAAAGGAGCTCAGGGGCACTGTAATCCACAAACCTGCAGAGTTATAAATGACAGCTATCCTCCAAAAATATATTGAAGTAAGCCTGCGAAGGGGAATTGAAAGCAGGGCAGAATTTCAGGAAAACGATTGCAGGGGGTAGACTGGAATTGCCCTGAAAGCATAGGAAAAGAGGCAGAACGTCGACAGTGATGCACTTGGCCAAAAAGGGCGTATGCGTTTTTTCCTGAATATATTCAGGAAAAACGCATACGCTCTTTTTGGCCAACCAAGCAAGCCTGTAAAGGAAATCTGCACTACAATGAAGTCTCACTGCCCCCCGGGCAAAAGGGCCATCTGAAAAAAGTGTAAAATCCAGAAAGGTAGGACAGGATATGGAGAACAGGGAGCCTTGTTATGCTGATTGGCAGGATGTAAATTGCCAGCAGCCACCCTGGAGAAGTGTATGGTGTTTCCTGAAACACGTAACAAACAAAGCAACACAGCCTATGGCACTTCCACTTATGGTCCTATAGCTTACGGAAATTAAAATCAAAAACAGACAGCCACCCCAATATTTGGGACGGCTCTGTTCACAAGAAGCTCGTCTACAGTATCAGGTAAATATCCCAGAAAGCAAAAAATGGATAAAGAAATTGTGGCACGTACGTACAATGCAAAATCACTCAGCAATGAAATCTGTGTCATCAGGCCCGTAGCGGCATAGTGAGTGGATGCAGGTACGGTGATTCTACGTGAACTACGTCACACAGAAAAAGAAACATCATAAGATATCACTAATACACGGATTGTAAACTTGACTACACATGAACTGAATTACAAAACAGAACAGGGTCTCAAATTTAGAAAACCAACTACTGCTTGCTTATGGGGAAAGGTGCCTTGGGGGGCTGCATAAAACCAGAGACTGAAATTAGCACAGATAACTTTCCATAAGCCAAATATGTAATAGACAAGACCTACTCCTTGCTCAACGAAATGGAACCAACACCACATATTCAATGCCTAGGAATATACCTGACTAGGAAGAATCTAAAAACCCATGGATATATATGTCTCCGTAAGAGAAGCAAGCGTGTGTACAGCGGCCGAAACGCAGCAGTGAAAATCCGATAAATCCCATTATCAAAATAAATTTCGAAAACAAAACACAAAGACAGTGAAATAGAGAGCAATTCTTAAATAATTCACTCAGGGCATGTGATGCAACCGGGATTGACCACATCTACACCCAGTGCTGGTTGAGACATAAGGCTGGACACTTCAGGCTGATAGCATTGGTGAGTTTCGGTGAGCAAATGCAGACCCTTTGAAGTCATCCTGCATGGTACCCATTCCATGGGTCCCAACTCTCCAGGTTCAAGGGATTCTTCCTCCAGCTAAAACATGCATGGGAAACCCAGAGTATCGTCCACCGTGTGATTGGGAAACGATTTAAAATGCATCTCAGTTTTCGTATCCTGGTCCTCGGGTTCACCATTCCAGATGCTTTACTAACACTCTCCCCACTTGGAGAGTCAGTGCGTTTAACCTCCTGTTTGGCACAGCTTGCCATTTCTGTGCAAGATGAACAGGAATAGGGAGAACCAATGAGAGACTAGCTGTAGGTGTCTGCACGGGCAAATGTAACGCTCATTGCCCACCAGGAAGAGGAATTAAACAAAGGCTCAGCGTGCCCTGCTGAAAACAGATTAGGGCCTGAAGCAATCCTGCGGTTTTGTGCCCAGCTCACAAGAAAGCGAGTTGAAGAAAGGAGCTCAGGGGCACTGTAATTCACAAACCTGCAGAGTTATAAATGACAGTTATCCTCCAAAAGTATATTGAAGTAAGCCTGCGTAGGGGACTTGAAAGCGGGGCAGAATTTCCGGAAAACGATTGCAGGGGGTAGACTGGAATTGCCCTGAAAGCATAGGAAAAGAGGCAGAACGTCGACAATGATGCACTTGGCCAAAAAGGGCGTATGCGTTTTTTCCTGAATATATTCAGGAAAAAACGTATACGCACTTTTTGGCCAACCAAGCAAGCCTGTAAAGGAAATCTGCACTACAATGAAGTCTCACTACCCCCCGGGCAAAAGGGCCATCTGAAAAAAAGTGTAAAATCCAGAAAGGTAGGACAGGATATGGAGAACAGGGAGCCTTGTTATGATGATTGGCAGGATGTAAATTGCCAGCAGCCACCCTGGAGAAGTGTATGGTGTTTCCTGAAACACGTAAGAAACAAAGCAACACAGCCTATGGCACTTCCACTTATGGTCCTATAGCTTACGGAAATTAAAATCAAAAACAGACAGCCACCCCAATATTTGGGACGGCTGTGTTCAAAAGAAGCTCGTCTACACTATCAGGTAAATATCCCAGAAAGCAAAAAATGGATAAAGAAGTTGTGGCACGTACGTGCAATGCAATATCACTCAGCAATGAAATCTGTGTCATCAGGCCCGTAGCGGCATAGTGAATGGATGCAGGTACGGTGATTCTACGTGAACTACGTCACACAGAAAAAGAAACATCATAAGATATCACTAATACACGGAATGTAAACTTGACTACACATGAACTGAATTACAAAACAGAACAGGGTCTCAAATTTAGAAAACCAACTAGTGCTTGCTTATGGGGAAAGGTGCCATGGGGAGCTGCATAAAACCAGAGACTGAAATTAGCACAGATAACTTTCCATAAGCCAAATATGTAATAGAGAAGACCTACTCCTTGCTCAACGAAATGGAACCAACACCACATATTCAACGCCTAGGAATATACCTGACTAGGAAGAATCTTAAAACCCATGGATATATATGTCTCCGTAAAAGAATCAAGCGTGTGTACAGCGGCCGAAACGCAGCAGTGAAAATCCGATAAATCCCATTATCAAAATAAATTTCGAAAACAAAACACAAAGACAGTGAAATAGAGAGCAATTCTTAAATAATTCACTCAGGGCATGTGATGCAACCGGGATTTACCACATCTACACCCAGAGCTGGTTGAGACATAAGGCTGGACACTTCAGGCTGATAGCATTGGTGAGTTTCGGTGAGCAAATGCAGACCCTTTGAAGTCATACTGCATTGTACCCATTCCATGGGTCCCAACTCTCCAGGTTCAAGGGATTCTTCCTCCAGCTAAAACATGCATGGGAAACCCAGAGTATCATCCACCCTGTGATTGGGAAACGATTTAAAATGCATCTCAGTTTTCGTATCCTGGTTCTCGGGTTCACCATTCCAGATGCTTTACTAACACTCTCCCTGCTCGGAGAGTCAGTGCCTTTAACCTCCTGTTTGGCACAGCTTGCAATTTCTGTGCAAGATGAACAGGAATAGGGAGAACCAATGAGAGACTAGCTGTAGGTGTCTGCACGGGCAAATGAAACGCTCATTTCCCACCAGGAAGAGGAATTAACCAAAGGCTCAGCATGCCCTGCCGGAAACAGATTAGGGCCTGAAGCAATCCTGCGGTTTTGTGCCCAGCTCACAAGAAAGCGAGTTGAAGAAAGGAGCTCAGGGGCACTGTAATCCACAAACCTGCAGAGTTATAAATGACAGCTATCCTCCAAAAATATATTGAAGTAAGCCTGCGAAGGGGAATTGAAAGCAGGGTAGAATTTCGGGAAAACGATTGCAGGGGGTAGACTGGAATTGCCCTGAAAGCATAGGAAAAGAGGCAGAACGTCGACAATGATGCACTTGGCCAAAAAGGGCGTATGCGTTTTTTCCTGAATATATTCAGGAAAAACGCATACGCCCTTTTTGGCCAACCAAGCAAGCCTGTAAAGGAAATCTGCACTACAATGAAGTCTCACTGCCCCCCGGGCAAAAGGGCCATCTGAAAAAAGTGTAAAATCCAGAAATGTAGGACAGGATATGGAGAACAGGGAGCCGTGTTATGCTGATTGGCAGGATGTAAATTGCCAGCAGCCACCCTGGAGAAGTGTATGGTGTTTCCTGAAACACGTAACAAACAAAGCAACACAGCCTATGGCACTTCCACTTATGGTCCTATAGCTTACGGAAATTAAAATCAAAAACAGACAGCCACCCCAATATTTGGGACGGCTCTGTTCACAAGAAGCTCGTCTACAGTATCAGGTAAATATCCTGGAAAGCAAAAAATGGATAAAGAAATTGTGGCACGTACGTACAATGCAATATCACTCAGCAATGAAATCTGTGTCATCAGGCCCGTAGCGGCATAGTGAGTGGATGCAGGTACGGTGATTCTACGTGAACTACGTCACACAGAAAAAGAAACATCATAAGATATCACTAATACACGGAATGTAAACTTGACTACACATGAACTGAATTACAAAACAGAACAGGGTCTCAAATTTAGAAAACCAACTACTGCTTGCTTATGGGGAAAGGTGCCTTGGGGGGCTGCATAAAACCAGAGACTGAAATTAGCACAGATAACTTTCCATAAGCCAAATATGTAATAGACAAGACCTACTCCTTGCTCAACGAAATGGAACCAACACCACATATTCAACGCCTAGGAATATACCTGACTAGGAAGAATCTAAAAACCCATGGATATATATGTCTCCGTAAGAGAAGCAAGCGTGTGTACAGCGGCCAAAACGCAGCAATGAAAATCCGATAAATCCCATTATCAAAATAAATTTCGAAAACAAAACACAAAGACAGTGAAATAGAGAGCATTTCTTAAATAATTCACTCAGGGCATGTGATGCAACCGGGATTGACCACATCTACACCCACAGCTGGTTGAGACATAAGGCTGGACACTTCAGGCTGATAGCATTGGTGAGTTTCGTTGAGCAAATGCAGACCCTTTGAAGTCATACTGCATGGTACCCATTCCATGGGTCCCAACTCTCCAGGTTCAAGGCATTCTTCCTCCAGCTAAAACATGCATGGGAAACCGAGAGTATCGTCCACCGTGTGATTGGGAAACGATTTAAAATGCATCTCAGTTTTCGTTTCCTGGTCCTTGGGTTCACCATTCCAGATGCTTTACTAACACTCTCCCCGCTTGGAGAGTCAGTGCCTTTAACCTCCTGTTTCGCACAGCTTGCAATTTCTGTGCAAGATGAACAGGAATAGGGAGAACCAATGAGAGACTAGCTATAGGTGTCTGCACGGGCAAATGTAATGCTCATTGCCCACCAGGAAGAGGAATTAAACAAAGGCTCAGTGTGCCCTGCTGGAAACAGATTAGGGCCTGAAGCAATCCTGCGGTTTTGTGCCCAGCTCACAAGAAAGCGAGTTGAAGAAAGGAGCTCAGGGGCACTGTACTTCACAAACCTGCAGAGTTATAAATGACAGCTATCCTCCAAAAATATATTGAAGTAAGCCTGCGAAGGGGACTTGAAAGCGGGGCTGAATTTCAGGAAAACGATTGCAGGGGGTAGACTGGAATTGCCCTGAAAGCATAGGAAAAGAGGCACAACGTCGACAATGATGCACTTGGCCAAAAAGGGCGTATGCGTTTTTTCCTGAATATATTTAGGAAAAAACGCATACGCCCTTTTTGGCCAACCAAGCAAGCCTGTAAAGGAAATCTGCACTAAAATGAAATCTCACTGCCCCCCCGGGCAAAAGGGCCATCTGAAAAAAGTGTAAAATCCAGAAAGGTAGGACAGGATATGGAGAACAGGGAGCCTTGTTATGCTGATTGGCAGGATGTAAATTGCCAGCAGCCACCCTGGAGAAGTGTATGGTGTTTCCTGAAACACGTAAGAAACAAAGCAACACAGCCTATGGCACTTCCACTTATGGTCCTATAGCTTACGGAAATTAAAATCAAAAACAGACAGCCACCCCAATATTTGGGACGGCTGTGTTCAAAAGAAGCTCGTCTACAGTATCAGGTAAATATCCCAGAAAGCAAAAAATGGATAAAGAAGTTGTGGCACGTACGTACAATGCAATATCACTCAGCAATGAAATCTGTGTCATCAGGCCCGTAGCGGCATAGTGAGTGGATGCAGGTACGGTGATTCTACGTGAACTACGTCACACAGAAAAAGAAACATCATAAGATATCACTAATACACGGAATGTAAACTTGACTACACATGAACTGAATTACAAAAAAGAACAGGGTCTCAAATTTAGAAAACCAACTAGTGCCTGCTTATGGGGAAAGGTGCCTTGGGGTGCTGCATAAAACCAGAGACTGAAATTAGCACAGATAACTTTCCGTAAGCCAAATATGTAATAGACAAGACCTACTCCTTGCTCAACGAAATGGACCCAACACCACATATTCAACGCCTAGGAATATACCTGACTAGGAAGAATCTTAAAACCCATGGATATATATGTCTCCGTAAGAGAATCAAGCGTGTGTACAGCGGCCGAAACGCAGCAGTGAAAATCCGATAAATCCCATTATCAAAATAAATTTCGAAAACAAAACACAAAGACAGTGAAATAGAGAGCAATTCTTAAATAATTCACTCAGGGCATGTGATGCAACCGGGATTGACCACATCTACACCCAGAGCTGGTTGAGACATAAGGCTGGACACTTCAGGCTGATAGCATTGGTGAGTTTCGGTGAGCAAATGCAGACCCTTTGAAGTCATACTGCATGGTACCCAATCCATGGGTCCCAACTCTCCAGGTTCAAGGGATTCTTCCTCCAGCTAAAACATGCATGGGAAACCCAGAGTATCGTCCACCGTGTGATTGGGAAATGATTTAAAATGCATCTCAGTTTTCGTTTCCTGGTCCTCGGGTTCACCATTCCAGATGCTTTACTAACACTCTCCCCGCTTGGAGAGTCAGTGCCTTTAACCTCCTGTTTGGCACAGCTTGCCATTTCTGTGCAAGATGAACAGGAATAGGGAGAACCAATGAGAGACTAGCTGTAGGTGTCTGCACGGGCAAATGTAACGCTCATTGCCCACCAGGAAGAGGAATTAAACAAAGGCGCAGTGTGCCCTGCTGGAAACAGATTAGGGCCTGAAGCAATCCTGCGGTTTTGTGCCCAGCTCACAAGAAAGCGAGTTGAAGAAAGGAGCTCAGGGGCACTGTACTTCACCAACCTGCAGAGATATAAATGACAGCTATCCTCCAAAAATATATTGAAGTAAGCCTGCGAAGGGGACTTGAAAGCGGGGCTGAATTTCAAGAAAACGATTGCAGGGGGTAGACTGGAATTGCCCTGAAAGCATAGGAAAAGAGGCACAACGTCGACAATGATGCACTTGGCCAAAAAGGGCGTATGCGTTTATTCCTGAATATATTCAGGAAAAAACGCATACGCCCTTTTTGGCCAACCAAGCAAGCCTGTAAAGGAAATCTGCACTACAATGAAATCTCACTGCCCCCCCGGGCAAAAGGGCCATCTGAAAAAAGTGTAAAATCCAGAAAGGTAGGACAGGATATGGAGAACAGGGAGCCTTGTTATGCTGATTGGCAGGATGTAAATTGCCAGCAGCCACCCTGGAGAAGTGTATGGTGTTTCCTGAAACACGTAAGAAACAAAGCAACACAGCCTATGGCACTTCCACTTATGGTCCTATAGCTTACGGAAATTAAAATCAAAAACAGACAGCCACCCCAATATTTGGGACGGCTGTGTTCACAAGAAGCTCGTCTACAGTATCAGGTAAATATCCCAGAAAGCAAAAAATGGATAAAGAAGTTGTGGCACGTACGTACAATGCAATATCACTCAGCAATGAAATCTGTGTCATCAGGCCCGTAGCGGCATAGTGAGTGGATGCAGGTACGGTGATTCTACGTGAACTACGTCACACAGAAAAAGAAACATCATAAGATATCACTAATACACGGAATGTAAACTTGACTACACATGAACTGAATTACAAAAAAGAACAGGGTCTCAAATTTAGAAAACCAACTAGTGCTTGCTTATGGGGAAAGGTGCCTTGGGGTGCTGCATAAAACCAGAGACTGAAATTAGCACAGATAACTTTCCGTAAGCCAAATATGTAATAGACAAGACCTACTCCTTGCTCAACGAAATGGACCCAACACCACATATTCAACGCCTAGGAATATACCTGACTAGGAAGAATCTTAAAACCCATGGATATATATGTCTCCGTAAGAGAATCAAGCGTGTGTACAGCGGCCGAAACGCAGCATTGAAAATCCGATAAATCCCATTATCAAAATAAATTTCGAAAACAAAACACAAAGACAGTGAAATAGAGAGCAATTCTTAAATAATTCACTCAGGGCATGTGATGCAACCGGGATTTACCACATCTACACCCAGAGCTGGTTGAGACATAAGGCTGGACACTTCAGGCTGATAGCATTGGTGAGTTTCGGTGAGCAAATGCAGACCCTTTGAAGTCATACTGCATTGTACCCATTCCATGGGTCCCAACTCTCCAGGTTCAAGGGATTCTTCCTCCAGCTAAAACATGCATGGGAAACCCAGAGTATCATCCACCCTGTGATTGGGAAACGATTTAAAATGCATCTCAGTTTTCGTATCCTGGTTCTCGGGTTCACCATTCCAGATGCTTTACTAACACTCTCCCTGCTCGGAGAGTCAGTGCCTTTAACCTCCTGTTTGGCACAGCTTGCAATTTCTGTGCAAGATGAACAGGAATAGGGAGAACCAATGAGAGACTAGCTGTAGGTGTCTGCACGGGCAAATGAAACGCTCATTTCCCACCAGGAAGAGGAATTAACCAAAGGCTCAGCATGCCCTGCCGGAAACAGATTAGTGCCTGAAGCAATCCTGCGGTTTTGTGCCCAGCTCACAAGAAAGCGAGTTGAAGAAAGGAGCTCAGGGGCACTGTAATCCACAAACCTGCAGAGTTATAAATGACAGCTATCCTCCAAAAATATATTGAAGTAAGCCTGCGAAGGGGAATTGAAAGCAGGGTAGAATTTCGGGAAAACGATTGCAGGGGGTAGACT
The DNA here is from genome assembly GCF_963924675.1 of Phocoena phocoena. Lineage (NCBI taxonomy): Eukaryota > Metazoa > Chordata > Mammalia > Artiodactyla > Phocoenidae > Phocoena > Phocoena phocoena. The sequence continues at coordinate 79,598 of NW_027077517.1, forward strand.
GGAATTGCCCTGAAAGCATAGGAAAAGAGGCAGAACGTCGACAATGATGCACTTGGCCAAAAAGGGCGTATGCGTTTTTTCCTGAATATATTCAGGAAAAACGCATACGCCCTTTTTGGCCAACCAAGCAAGCCTGTAAAGGAAATCTGCACTACAATGAAGTCTCACTGCCCCCCGGGCAAAAGGGCCATCTGAAAAAAGTGTAAAATCCAGACATGTAGGACAGGATATGGAGAACAGGGAGCCGTGTTATGCTGATTGGCAGGATGTAAATTGCCAGCAGCCACCCTGGAGAAGTGTATGGTGTTTCCTGAAACACGTAACAAACAAAGCAACACAGCCTATGGCACTTCCACTTATGGTCCTATAGCTTACGGAAATTAAAATCAAAAACAGACAGCCACCCCAATATTTGGGACGGCTCTGTTCACAAGAAGCTCGTCTACAGTATCAGGTAAATATCCTGGAAAGCAAAAAATGGATAAAGAAATTGTGGCACGTACGTACAATGCAATATCACTCAGCAATGAAATCTGTGTCATCAGGCCCGTAGCGGCATAGTGAGTGGATGCAGGTACGGTGATTCTACGTGAACTACGTCACACAGAAAAAGAAACATCATAAGATATCACTAATACACGGAATGTAAACTTGACTACACATGAACTGAATTACAAAACAGAACAGGGTCTCAAATTTAGAAAACCAACTACTGCTTGCTTATGGGGAAAGGTGCCTTGGGGGGCTGCATAAAACCAGAGACTGAAATTAGCACAGATAACTTTCCATAAGCCAAATATGTAATAGACAAGACCTACTCCTTGCTCAACGAAATGGAACCAACACCACATATTCAACGCCTAGGAATATACCTGACTAGGAAGAATCTAAAAACCCATGGATATATATGTCTCCGTAAGAGAAGCAAGCGTGTGTACAGCGGCCGAAACGCAGCAATGAAAATCCGATAAATCCCATTATCAAAATAAATTTCGAAAACAAAACACAAAGACAGTGAAATAGAGAGCATTTCTTAAATAATTCACTCAGGGCATGTGATGCAACCGGGATTGACCACATCTACACCCACAGCTGGTTGAGACATAAGGCTGGACACTTCAGGCTGATAGCATTGGTGAGTTTCGTTGAGCAAATGCAGACCCTTTGAAGTCATACTGCATGGTACCCATTCCATGGGTCCCAACTCTCCAGGTTCAAGGCATTCTTCCTCCAGCTAAAACATGCATGGGAAACCGAGAGTATCGTCCACCGTGTGATTGGGAAACGATTTAAAATGCATCTCAGTTTTCGTTTCCTGGTCCTTGGGTTCACCATTCCAGATGCTTTACTAACACTCTCCCCGCTTGGAGAGTCAGTGCCTTTAACCTCCTGTTTCGCACAGCTTGCAATTTCTGTGCAAGATGAACAGGAATAGGGAGAACCAATGAGAGACTAGCTATAGGTGTCTGCACGGGCAAATGTAACGCTCATTGCCCACCAGGAAGAGGAATTAAACAAAGGCTCAGTGTGCCCTGCTGGAAACAGATTAGGGCCTGAAGCAATCCTGCGGTTTTGTGCCCAGCTCACAAGAAAGCGAGTTGAAGAAAGGAGCTCAGGGGCACTGTACTTCACAAACCTGCAGAGTTATAAATGACAGCTATCCTCCAAAAATATATTGAAGTAAGCCTGCGAAGGGGACTTGAAAGCGGGGCTGAATTTCAGGAAAACGATTGCAGGGGGTAGACTGGAATTGCCCTGAAAGCATAGGAAAAGAGGCACAACGTCGACAATGATGCACTTGGCCAAAAAGGGCGTATGCGTTTTTTCCTGAATATATTTAGGAAAAAACGCATACGCCCTTTTTGGCCAACCAAGCAAGCCTGTAAAGGAAATCTGCACTACAATGAAATCTCACTGCCCCCCCGGGCAAAAGGGCCATCTGAAAAAAGTGTAAAATCCAGAAAGGTAGGACAGGATATGGAGAACAGGGAGCCTTGTTATGCTGATTGGCAGGATGTAAATTGCCAGCAGCCACCCTGGAGAAGTGTATGGTGTTTCCTGAAACACGTAAGAAACAAAGCAACACAGCCTATGGCACTTCCACTTATGGTCCTATAGCTTACGGAAATTAAAATCAAAAACAGACAGCCACCCCAATATTTGGACGGCTGTGTTCAAAAGAAGCTCGTCTACAGTATCAGGTAAATATCCCAGAAAGCAAAAAATGGATAAAGAAGTTGTGGCACGTACGTACAATGCAATATCACTCAGCAATGAAATCTGTGTCATCAGGCCCGTAGCGGCATAGTGAGTGGATGCAGGTACGGTGATTCTACGTGAACTACGTCACACAGAAAAAGAAACATCATAAGATATCACTAATACACGGAATGTAAACTTGACTACACATGAACTGAATTACAAAAAGAACAGGGTCTCAAATTTAGAAAACCAACTAGTGCCTGCTTATGGGGAAAGGTGCCTTGGGGTGCTGCATAAAACCAGAGACTGAAATTAGCACAGATAACTTTCCGTAAGCCAAATATGTAATAGACAAGACCTACTCCTTGCTCAACGAAATGGACCCAACACCACATATTCAACGCCTAGGAATATACCTGACTAGGAAGAATCTTAAAACCCATGGATATATATGTCTCCGTAAGAGAATCAAGCGTGTGTACAGCGGCCGAAACGCAGCAGTGAAAATCCGATAAATCCCATTATCAAAATAAATTTCGAAAACAAAACACAAAGACAGTGAAATAGAGAGCAATTCTTAAATAATTCACTCAGGGCATGTGATGCAACCGGGATTGACCACATCTACACCCAGAGCTGGTTGAGACATAAGGCTGGACACTTCAGGCTGATAGCATTGGTGAGTTTCGGTGAGCAAATGCAGACCCTTTGAAGTCATACTGCATGGTACCCATTCCATGGGTCCCAACTCTCCAGGTTCAAGGGATTCTTCCTCCAGCTAAAACATGCATGGGAAACCCAGAGTATCGTCCACCGTGTGATTGGGAAATGATTTAAAATGCATCTCAGTTTTCGTTTCCTGGTCCTCGGGTTCACCATTCCAGATGCTTTACTAACACTCTCCCCGCTTGGAGAGTCAGTGCCTTTAACCTCCTGTTTGGCACAGCTTGCCATTTCTGTGCAAGATGAACAGGAATAGGGAGAACCAATGAGAGACTAGCTGTAGGTGTCTGCACGGGCAAATGTAACGCTCATTGCCCACCAGGAAGAGGAATTAAACAAAGGCGCAGTGTGCCCTGCTGGAAACAGATTAGGGCCTGAAGCAATCCTGCGGTTTTGTGCCCAGCTCACAAGAAAGCGAGTTGAAGAAAGGAGCTCAGGGGCACTGTACTTCACCAACCTGCAGAGATATAAATGACAGCTATCCTCCAAAAATATATTGAAGTAAGCCTGCGAAGGGGACTTGAAAGCGGGGCTGAATTTCAGGAAAACGATTGCAGGGGGTAGACTGGAATTGCCCTGAAAGCATAGGAAAAGAGGCACAACGTCGACAATGATGCACTTGGCCAAAAAGGGCGTATGCGTTTTTTCCTGAATATATTTAGGAAAAAACGCATACGCCCTTTTTGGCCAACCAAGCAAGCCTGTAAAGGAAATCTGCACTACAATGAAATCTCACTGCCCCCCCGGGCAAAAGGGCCATCTGAAAAAAGTGTAAAATCCAGAAAGGTAGGACAGGATATGGAGAACAGGGAGCCTTGTTATGCTGATTGGCAGGATGTAAATTGCCAGCAGCCACCCTGGAGAAGTGTATGGTGTTTCCTGAAACACGTAAGAAACAAAGCAACACAGCCTATGGCACTTCCACTTATGGTCCTATAGCTTACGGAAATTAAAATCAAAAACAGACAGCCACCCCAATATTTGGGACGGCTGTGTTCAAAAGAAGCTCGTCTACAGTATCAGGTAAATATCCCAGAAAGCAAAAAATGGATAAAGAAGTTGTGGCACGTACGTACAATGCAATATCACTCAGCAATGAAATCTGTGTCATCAGGCCCGTAGCGGCATAGTGAGTGGATGCAGGTACGGTGATTCTACGTGAACTACGTCACACAGAAAAAGAAACATCATAAGATATCACTAATACACGGAATGTAAACTTGACTACACATGAACTGAATTACAAAAAAGAACAGGGTCTCAAATTTAGAAAACCAACTAGTGCCTGCTTATGGGGAAAGGTGCCTTGGGGTGCTGCATAAAACCAGAGACTGAAATTAGCACAGATAACTTTCCGTAAGCCAAATATGTAATAGACAAGACCTACTCCTTGCTCAACGAAATGGACCCAACACCACATATTCAACGCCTAGGAATATACCTGACTAGGAAGAATCTTAAAACCCATGGATATATATGTCTCCGTAAGAGAATCAAGCGTGTGTACAGCGGCCGAAACGCAGCAGTGAAAATCCGATAAATCCCATTATCAAAATAAATTTCGAAAACAAAACACAAAGACAGTGAAATAGAGAGCAATTCTTAAATAATTCACTCAGGGCATGTGATGCAACCGGGATTGACCACATCTACACCCAGAGCTGGTTGAGACATAAGGCTGGACACTTCAGGCTGATAGCATTGGTGAGTTTCGGTGAGCAAATGCAGACCCTTTGAAGTCATACTGCATGGTACCCATTCCATGGGTCCCAACTCTCCAGGTTCAAGGGATTCTTCCTCCAGCTAAAACATGCATGGGAAACCCAGAGTATCGTCCACCGTGTGATTGGGAAATGATTTAAAATGCATCTCAGTTTTCGTTTCCTGGTCCTCGGGTTCACCATTCCAGATGCTTTACTAACACTCTCCCCGCTTGGAGAGTCAGTGCCTTTAACCTCCTGTTTGGCACAGCTTGCCATTTCTGTGCAAGATGAACAGGAATAGGGAGAACCAATGAGAGACTAGCTGTAGGTGTCTGCACGGGCAAATGTAACGCTCATTGCCCACCAGGAAGAGGAATTAAACAAAGGCGCAGTGTGCCCTGCTGGAAACAGATTAGGGCCTGAAGCAATCCTGCGGTTTTGTGCCCAGCTCACAAGAAAGCGAGTTGAAGAAAGGAGCTCAGGGGCACTGTACTTCACCAACCTGCAGAGATATAAATGACAGCTATCCTCCAAAAATATATTGAAGTAAGCCTGCGAAGGGGACTTGAAAGCGGGGCTGAATTTCAAGAAAACGATTGCAGGGGGTAGACTGGAATTGCCCTGAAAGCATAGGAAAAGAGGCACAACGTCGACAATGATGCACTTGGCCAAAAAGGGCGTATGCGTTTATTCCTGAATATATTCAGGAAAAAACGCATACGCCCTTTTTGGCCAACCAAGCAAGCCTGTAAAGGAAATCTGCACTACAATGAAATCTCACTGCCCCCCCCGGGCAAAAGGGCCATCTGAAAAAAGTGTAAAATCCAGAAAGGTAGGACAGGATATGGAGAACAGGGAGCCTTGTTATGCTGATTGGCAGGATGTAAATTGCCAGCAGCCACCCTGGAGAAGTGTATGGTGTTTCCTGAAACACGTAAGAAACAAAGCAACACAGCCTATGGCACTTCCACTTATGGTCCTATAGCTTACGGAAATTAAAATCAAAAACAGACAGCCACCCCAATATTTGGGACGGCTGTGTTCACAAGAAGCTCGTCTACAGTATCAGGTAAATATCCCAGAAAGCAAAAAATGGATAAAGAAGTTGTGGCACGTACGTACAATGCAATATCACTCAGCAATGAAATCTGTGTCATCAGGCCCGTAGCGGCATAGTGAGTGGATGCAGGTACGGTGATTCTACGTGAACTACGTCACACAGAAAAAGAAACATCATAAGATATCACTAATACACGGAATGTAAACTTGACTACACATGAACTGAATTACAAAAAAGAACAGGGTCTCAAATTTAGAAAACCAACTAGTGCTTGCTTATGGGGAAAGGTGCCTTGGGGTGCTGCATAAAACCAGAGACTGAAATTAGCACAGATAACTTTCCGTAAGCCAAATATGTAATAGACAAGACCTACTCCTTGCTCAACGAAATGGACCCAACACCACATATTCAACGCCTAGGAATATACCTGACTAGGAAGAATCTTAAAACCCATGGATATATATGTCTCCGTAAGAGAATCAAGCGTGTGTACAGCGGCCGAAACGCAGCATTGAAAATCCGATAAATCCCATTATCAAAATAAATTTCGAAAACAAAACACAAAGACAGTGAAATAGAGAGCAATTCTTAAATAATTCACTCAGGGCATGTGATGCAACCGGGATTGACCACATCTACACCCAGAGCTGGTTGAGACATAAGGCTGGACACTTCAGGCTGATAGCATTCGTGAGTTTCGGTGAGCAAATGCAGACCCTTTGAAGTCATACTGCATGGTACCCATTCCATGGGTCCCAACTCTCCAGGTTCAAGGGATTCTTCCTCCAGCTAAAACATGCATGGGAAACCCAGAGTATCGTCCACCGTGTGATTGGGAAATGATTTAAAATGCATCTCAGTTTTCATTTCCTGGTCCTCGGGTTCACCATTCCAGATGCTTTACTAACACACTCCCCGCTTGGAGAGTCAGTGCCTTTAACCTCCTGTTTGGCACAGCTTGCCATTTCTGTGCAAGATGAACAGGAATAGGGAGAACCAATGAGAGACTAGCTGTAGGTGTCTGCACGGGCAAATGTAACGCTCATTGCCCACCAGGAAGAGGAATTAAACAAAGGCGCAGTGTGCCCTGCTGGAAACAGATTAGGGCCTGAAGCAATCCTGCGGTTTTGTGCCCAGCTCACAAGAAAGCGAGTTGAAGAAAGGAGCTCAGGGGCACTGTACTTCACAAACCTGCAGAGATATAAATGACAGCTATCCTCCAAAAATATATTGAAGTAAGCCTGCGAAGGGGACTTGAAAGCGGGGCTGAATTTCAAGAAAACGATTGCAGGGGGTAGACTGGAATTGCCCTGAAAGCATAGGAAAAGAGGCACAACGTCGACAATGATGCACTTGGCCAAAAAGGGCGTATGCGTTTATTCCTGAATATATTCAGGAAAAAACGCATACGCCCTTTTTGGCCAACCAAGCAAGCCTGTAAAGGAAATCTGCACTACAATGAAATCTCACTGCCCCCCCGGGCAAAAGGGCCATCTGAAAAAAGTGTAAAATCCAGAAAGGTAGGACAGGATATGGAGAACAGGGAGCCTTGTTATGCTGATTGGCAGGATGTAAATTGCCAGCAGCCACCCTGGAGAAGTGTATGGTGTTTCCTGAAACACGTAAGAAACAAAGCAACACAGCCTATGGCACTTCCACTTATGGTCCTATAGCTTACGGAAATTAAAATCAAAAACAGACAGCCACCCCAATATTTGGGACGGCTGTGTTCACAAGAAGCTCGTCTACAGTATCAGGTAAATATCCCAGAAAGCAAAAAATGGATAAAGAAGTTGTGGCACGTACGTACAATGCAATATCACTCAGCAATGAAATCTGTGTCATCAGGCCCGTAGCGGCATAGTGAGTGGATGCAGGTACGGTGATTCTACGTGAACTACGTCACACAGAAAAAGAAACATCATAAGATATCACTAATACACGGAATGTAAACTTGACTACACATGAACTGAATTACAAAAAAGAACAGGGTCTCAAATTTAGAAAACCAACTAGTGCTTGCTTATGGGGAAAGGTGCCTTGGGGTGCTGCATAAAACCAGAGACTGAAATTAGCACAGATAACTTTCCGTAAGCCAAATATGTAATAGACAAGACCTACTCCTTGCTCAACGAAATGGACACAACACCACATATTCAACGCCTAGGAATATACCTGACTAGGAAGAATCTTAAAACCCATGGATATATATGTCTCCGTAAGAGAATCAAGCGTGTGTACAGCGGCCGAAACGCAGCATTGAAAATCCGATAAATCCCATTATCAAAATAAATTTCGAAAACAAAACACAAAGACAGTGAAATAGAGAGCAATTCTTAAATAATTCACTCAGGTCATGTGATGCAACCGGGATTGACCACATCTACACCCAGAGCTGGTTGAGACATAAGGCTGGACACTTCAGGCTGATAGCATTGGTGAGTTTTGGTGAGCAAATGCAGACCCTTTGAAGTCATACTGCATGGTACCCATTCCATGGGTCCCAACTCTCCAGGTTCAAGGCATTCTTCCTCCAGCTAAAACATGCATGGGAAACCCAGAGTATCGTCCACCGTGTGATTGGGAAATGATTTAAAATGCATCTCAGTTTTCGTTTCCTGGTCCTCGGGTTCACCATTCCAGATGCTTTACTAACACTCTCCCCGCTTGGAGAGTCAGTGCCTTTAACCTCCTGTTTGGCACAGCTTGCCATTTCTGTGCAAGATGAACAGGAATAGGGAGAACCAATGAGAGACTAGCTGTAGGTGTCTGCACGGGCAAATGTAACGCTCATTGCCCACCAGGAAGAGGAATTAAACAAAGGCGCAGTGTGCCCTGCTGGAAACAGATTAGGGCCTGAAGCAATCCTGCGGTTTTGTGCCCAGCTCACAAGAAAGCGAGTTGAAGAAAGGAGCTCAGGGGCACTGTACTTCACAAACCTGCAGAGATATAAATGACAGCTATCCTCCAAAAATATATTGAAGTAAGCCTGCGAAGGGGACTTGAAAGCGGGGCTGAATTTCAAGAAAACGATTGCAGGGGGTAGACTGGAATTGCCCTGAAAGCATAGGAAAAGAGGCACAACGTCGACAATGATGCACTTGGCCAAAAAGGGCGTATGCGTTTTTTCCTGAACATATTCAGGAAAAAACGCATACGCCCTTTTTGGCCAATGAAGCAAGCCTGTAAAGGAAATCTGCACTACAATGAAATCTCACTGCCCCCCCGGGCAAAAGGGCCATCTGAAAAAAGTGTAAAATCCAGAAAGGTAGGACAGGATATGGAGAACAGGGAGCCTTGTTATGCTGATTGGCAGGATGTAAATTACCAGCAGCCACCCTGGAGAAGTGTATGGTGTTTCCTGAAACACGTAAGAAACAAAGCAACACAGCCTATGGCACTTCCACTTATGGTCCTATAGCTTACGGAAATTAAAATCAAAAACAGACAGCCACCCCAATATTTGGGACGGCTGTGTTCACAAGAAGCTCGTCTACAGTATCAGGTAAATATCCCAGAAAGGAAAAAATGGATAAAGAAGTTGTGGCACGTACGTGCAATGCAATATCACTCAGCAATGAAATCTGTGTCATAAGGCCCGTAGTGGCATAGTAAGTGGATGCAGGTACGGTGATTCTACGTGAACTACGTCACACAGAAAAAGAAACATCATAAGATATCACTAATACACGGAATGTAAACTTGACTACACATGAACTGAATTACAAAACAGAACAGGGTCTCAAATTTAGAAAACCAACTAGTGCTTGCTTATGGGGAAAGGTGCGTTGGGGTGCTGCATAAAACCAGAGACTGAAATTAGCACAGATAACATTCCATAAGCCAAATATGTAATAGACAAGACCTACACCTTGCTCAACGAAATGGACTCAACACCACATATTCAACGCCTAGGAATATACCTGACTAGGAAGAATCTTAAAACCCATGGATATATATGTCTCCGTAAGAGAATCAAGCGTGTGTACAGCGGCGGAAATGCAGCAGTGAAAATCCGATAAATCCCATTATCAAAATAAATTTCGAATACAAAACACAAAGACAGTGAAATAGACAGCAATTCTTAAATAATTCACTCAGGGCATGTGATGAAACCGGGATTGACCACATCTACACCCAGAGCTGGTTGAGACATAAGGCTGGACACTTCTGGCTGATAGCACTGGTGAGTTTCGGTGAGCAAATGCAGACCCTTTGAAGTCATACTGCATGGTACCCATTCCATGGGTCCCAACTCTCCAGGTTCGAGACATTCTTCCTCCAGCTAAAACATGCATGGGAAACCCAGAGTATCGTCCACCGTGTGATTGGGAAACGATTTAAAATGCATCTCAGTTTTCGTATCCTGGTCCTCGGGTTCACCATTCCAGATGCTTTACTAACACTCTCCCCGCTTGGAGAGTCAGTGCCTTTAACCTCCTGTTTGGCACAGCTTGCCATTTCTGTGCAAGATAAACAGGAATAGGGAGAACCAATGAGAGACTAGTTGTAGGTGTCTGCACGGGCAAATGTAACGCTCATTGCCCACCAGGAAGAGGAATTAAACAAAGGCTCAGTGTGCCCTGCTGGAAACAGATTAGGGCCTGAAGCAATCCTGCGGTTTTGTGCCCAGCTCACAAGAAAGCGAGTTGAAGAAAGGAGCTCAGGGGCACTGTACTTCACAAACCTGCAGAGTTATAAATGACAGCTATCCTCCAAAAATATATTGAAGTAAGCCTGCGAAGGGGACTTGAAAGCGGGGCTGAATTTCAGGAAAACGATTGCAGGGGGTAGACTGGAATTGCCCTGAAAGCATAGGAAAAGAGGCACAACGTCGACAATGATGCACTTGGCCAAAAAGGGCGTATGCGTTTTTTCCTGAATATATTCAGGAAAAAACGCATACGCCCTTTTTGGCCAACCAAGCAAGCCTGTAAAGGAAATCTGCACTACAATGAAATCTCACTGCCCCCCCCGGGCAAAAGGGCCATCTGAAAAAAGTGTAAAATCCAGAAAGGTAGGACAGGATATGGAGAACAGGGAGCCTTGTTATGCTGATTGGCAGGATGTAAATTGCTAGCAGCCACCCTGGAGAAGTGTATGGTGTTTCCTGAAACACGTAAGAAACAGAGCAACACAGCCTATGGCACTTCCACTTATGGTCCTATAGCTTACGGAAATTAAAATCAAAAACAGACAGCCACCCCAATATTTGGGACGGCTGTGTTCACAAGAAGCTCGTCTACAGTATCAGGTAAATATCCCAGAAAGCAAAAAATGGATAAAGAAGTTGTGGCACGTACGTACAATGCAATATCACTCAGCAATGAAATCTGTGTCATCAGGCCCGTAGCGGCATAGTGAGTGGATGCAGGTACGGTGATTCTACGTGAACTACGTCACACAGAAAAAGAAACATCATAAGATATCACTAATACACGGAATGTAAACTTGACTACACATGAACTGAATTACAAAAAAGAACAGGGTCTCAAATTTAGAAAACCAACTAGTGCTTGCTTATGGGGAAAGGTGCCTTGGGGTGCTGCATAAAACCAGAGACTGAAATTAGCACAGATAACTTTCCGTAAGCCAAATATGTAATAGACAAGACCTACTCCTTGCTCAACGAAATGGACCCAACACCACATATTCAACGCCTAGGAATATACCTGACTAGGAAGAATCTTAAAACCCATGGATATATATGTCTCCGTAAGAGAATCAAGCGTGTGTACAGCGGCCGAAACGCAGCAGTGAAAATCCGATAAATCCCATTATCAAAATAAATTTCGAAAACAAAACACAAAGACAGTGAAATAGAGAGCAATTCTTAAATAATTCACTCAGGGCATGTGATGCAACCGGGATTGACCACATCTACACCCAGAGCTGGTTGAGACATAACGCTGGACACTTCAGGCTGATAGCATTGGTGAGTTTCGGTGAGCAAATGCAGACCCTTTGAAGTCATACTGCATGGTACCCATTCCATGGGTCCCAACTCTCCAGGTTCAAGGCATTCTTCCTCCAGCTAAAACATGCATGGGAAACCCAGAGTATCGTCCACCGTGTGATTGGGAAATGATTTAAAATGCATCTCAGTTTTCGTTTCCTGGTCCTCGGGTTCACCATTCCAGATGCTTTACTAACACTCTCCCCGCTTGGAGAGTCAGTGCCTTTAACCTCCTGTTTGGCACAGCTTGCCATTTCTGTGCAAGATGAACAGGAATAGGGAGAACCAATGAGAGACTAGCTGTAGGTGTCTGCACGGGCAAATGTAACGCTCATTGCCCACCAGGAAGAGGAATTAAACAAAGGCGCAGTGTGCCCTGCTGGAAACAGATTAGGGCCTGAAGCAATCCTGCGGTTTTGTGCCCAGCTCACAAGAAAGCGAGTTGAAGAAAGGAGCTCAGGGGCACTGTACTTCACAAACCTGCAGAGATATAAATGACAGCTATCCTCCAAAAATATATTGAAGTAAGCCTGCGAAGGGGACTTGAAAGCGGGGCTGAATTTCAAGAAAACGATTGCAGGGGGTAGACTGGAATTGCCCTGAAAGCATAGGAAAAGAGGCACAACGTCGACAATGATGCACTTGGCCAAAAAGGGCGTATGCGTTTTTTCCTGAATATATTCAGGAAAAAACGCATACGCCCTTTTTGGCCAACCAAGCAAGCCTGTAAAGGAAATCTGCACTACAATGAAATCTCACTGCCCCCCCGGGCAACAGGGCCATCTGAAAAAAGTGTAAAATCCAGAAAGGTAGGACAGGATATGGAGAACAGGGAGCCTTGTTATGCTGATTGGCAGGATGTAAATTGCCAGCAGCCACCCTGGAGAAGTGTATGGTGTTTCCTGAAACACGTAAGAAACAAAGCAACACAGCCTATGGCACTTCCACTTATGGTCCTATAGCTTACGGAAATTAAAATCAAAAACAGACAGCCACCCCAATATTTGGGACGGCTGTGTTCACAAGAAGCTCGTCTACAGTATCAGGTAAATATCCCAGAAAGGAAAAAATGGATAAAGAAGTTGTGGCACGTACGTGCAATGCAATATCACTCAGCAATGAAATCTGTGTCATAAGGCCCGTAGTGGCATAGTAAGTGGATACAGGTACGGTGATTCTACGTGAACTACGTCACACAGAAAAAGAAACATCATAAGATATCACTAATACACGGAATGTAAACTTGACTACACATGAACTGAATTACAAAACAGAACAGGGTCTCAAATTTAGAAAACCAACTAGTGCTTGCTTATGGGGAAAGGTGCGTTGGGGTGCTGCATAAAACCAGAGACTGAAATTAGCACAGATAACATTCCATAAGCCAAATATGTAATAGACAAGACCTACACCTTGCTCAACGAAATGGACTCAACACCACATATTCAACGCCTAGGAATATACCTGACTAGGAAGAATCTTAAAACCCATGGATATATATGTCTCCGTAAGAGAATCAAGCGTGTGTACATCGGCGGAAATGCAGCAGTGAAAATCCGATAAATCCCATTATCAAAATAAATTTCGAATACAAAACACAAAGACAGTGAAATAGAGAGCAATTCTTAAATAATTCACTCAGGGCATGTGATGCAACCGGGATTGACCACATCTACACCCAGAGCTGGTTGAGACATAAGGCTGGACACTTCTGGCTGATAGCACTGGTGAGTTTCGGTGAGCAAATGCAGACCCTTTGAAGTCATACTGCATGGTACCCATTCCATGGGTCCCAACTCTCCAGGTTCGAGGCATTCTTCCTCCAGCTAAAACATGCATGGGAAACCCAGAGTATCGTCCACCGTGTGATTGGGAAACGATTTAAAATGCATCTCAGTTTTCGTATCCTGGTCCTCGGGTTCACCATTCCAGATGCTTTACTAACACTCTCCCCGCTTGGAGAGTCAGTGCCTTTAACCTCCTGTTTGGCACAGCTTGCCATTTCTGTGCAAGATAAACAGGAATAGGGAGAACCAATGAGAGACTAGCTGTAGGTGTCTGCACGGGCAAATGTAACGCTCATTGCCCACCAGGAAGAGGAATTAAACAAAGGCTCAGTGTGCCCTGCTGGAAACAGATTAGGGCCTGAAGCAATCCTGCGGTTTTGTGCCCAGCTCACAAGAAATCGAGTTGAAGAAAGGAGCTCAGGGTCACTGTACTTCACAAACCTGCAGAGTTATAAATGACAGCTATCCTCCAAAAATATATTGAAGTAAGCCTGCGAAGGGAACTTGAAAGCGGGGCTGAATTTTAAGAAAACGATTGCAGGGGGTAGACTGGAATTGCCCTGAAAGCATAGGAAAAGAGGCACAACGTCGACAATGATGCACTTGGCCAAAAAGGGCGTATGCGTTTTTTCCTGAATATATTCAGGAAAAAACGCATACGCCCTTTTTGGCCAACCAAGCAAGCCTGTAAAGGAAATCTGCACTACAATGAAATCTCACTGCCCCCCCGGGCAAAAGGGCCATCTGAAAAAAGTGTAAAATCCAGAAAGGTAGGACAGGATATGGAGACCAGGGAGCCTTGTTATGCTGATTGGCAGGATGTAAATTGCCAGCAGCCACCCTGGAGAAGTGTATGGTGTTTCCTGAAACACGTAAGAAACAAAGCAACACAGCCTATGGCACTTCCACTTATGGTCCTATAGCTTACGGAAATTAAAATCAAAAACAGACAGCCACCCCAATATTTGGGACGGCTGTGTTCACAAGAAGCTCGTCTACAGTATCAGGTAAATATCCCAGAAAGCAAAAAATGGATAAAGAAGTTGTGGCACGTACGTACAATGCAATATCACTCAGCAATGAAATCTGTGTCATCAGGCCCGTAGCGGCATAGTGAGTGGATGCAGGTACGGTGATTCTACGTGAACTACGTCACACAGAAAAAGAAACATCATAAGATATCACTAACACACGGAATGTAAACTTGACTACACATGAACTGAATTACAAAAAAGAACAGGGTCTCAAATTTAGAAAACCAACTAGTGCTTGCTTATGGGGAAAGGTGCCTTGTGGTGCTGCATAAAACCAGAGACTGAAATTAGCACAGATAACTTTCCATAAGCCAAATATGTAATAGACAAGACCTACTCCTTGCTCAACGAAATGGACCCAACACCACATATTCAACGCCTAGGAATATACCTGACTAGGAAGAATCTTAAAACCCATGGATATATATGTCTCCGTAAGAGAATCAAGCGTGTGTACAGCGGCCGAAACGCAGCAGTGAAAATCCGATAAATCCCATTATCAAAATAAATTTCGAAAACAAAACACAAAGACAGTGAAATAGAGAGCAATTCTTAACTAATTCACTCAGGGCATGTGATGCAACCGGGATTGACCACATCTACACCCAGAGCTGGTTGAGACATAAGGCTGGACACTTCAGGCTGATAACATTGGTGAGTTTCGGTGAGCAAATGCAGACCCTTTGAAGTCATACTGCATGGTACCCATTCCATGGGTCCCAACTCTCCAGGTTCAAGAAATTCTTCCTCCAGCTAAATCATGCATGGGAAACCCAGAGTATCGTCCACCGTGTGATTGGGAAATGATTTAAAATGCATCTCAGTTTTCGTTTCCTGGTCCTCGGGTTCACCATTCCAGATTCTTTACTAACACTCTCCCCGCTTGGAGAGTCAGTGCCTTTAACCTCCTGTTTGGCACAGCTTGCCATTTCTGTGCAAGATGAACAGGAATAGGGAGAACCAATGAGAGACTAGCTGTAGGTGTCTGCACGGGCAAATGTAACGCTCATTGCCCACCAGGAAGAGGAATTAAACAAAGGCTCAGTGTGCCCTGCTGGAAACAGATTAGGGCCTGAAGCAATCCTGCGGTTTTGTGCCCAGCTCACAAGAAAGCGAGTTGAAGAAAGGAGCTCAGGGGAACTGTACTTCACAAACCTGCAGAGTTATAAATGACAGCTATCCTCCAAAAATATATTGAAGTAAGCCTGCGAAGGGGACTTGAAAGCGGGGCTGAATTTCAAGAAAACGATTGCAGGGGGTAGACTGGAATTGCCCTGAAAGCATAGGAAAAGAGGCACAACGTCGACAATGATGCACTTGGCCAAAAAGGGCGTATGCGTTTATTCCTGAATATATTCAGGAAAAAACGCATACGCCCCTTTTGGCCAACCAAGCAAGCCTGTAAAGGAAATCTGCACTACAATGAAATCTCACTGCCCCCCCGGGCAAAAGGGCCATCTGAAAAAAGTGTAAAATCCAGAAAGGTAGGACAGGATATGGAGAACAGGGAGCCTTGTTATGCTGATTGGCAGGATGTAAATTGCCAGCAGCCACCCTGGAGAAGTGTATGGTGTTTCCTGAAACACGTAAGAAACAAAGCAACACAGCCTATGGCACTTCCACTTATGGTCCTATAGCTTACGGAAATTAAAATCAAAAACAGACAGCCACCCCAATATTTGGGACGGCTGTGTTCACAAGAAGCTCGTCTACAGTATCAGGTAAATATCCCAGAAAACAAAAAATGGATAAAGAAGTTGTGGCACGTACGTGCAATGCAATATCACTCAGCAATGAAATCTGTGTCATAAGGCCCGTAGTGGCATAGTAAGTGGATACAGGTACGGTGATTCTACGTGAACTACGTCACACAGAAAAAGAAACATCATAAGATATCACTAATACACGGAATGTAAACTTGACTACACATGAACTGAATTACAAAACAGAACAGGGTCTCAAATTTAGAAAACCAACTAGTGCTTGCTTATGGGGAAAGGTGCGTTGGGGTGCTGCATAAAACCAGAGACTGAAATTAGCACAGATAACATTCCATAAGCCAAATATGTAATAGACAAGACCTACACCTTGCTCAACGAAATGGACTCAACACCACATATTCAACGCCTAGGAATATACCTGACTAGGAAGAATCTTAAAACCCATGGATATATATGTCTCCGTAAGAGAATCAAGCGTGTGTACATCGGCGGAAATGCAGCAGTGAAAATCCGATAAATCCCATTATCAAAATAAATTTCGAATACAAAACACAAAGACAGTGAAATAGAGAGCAATTCTTAAATAATTCACTCAGGGCATGTGATGCAACCGGGATTGACCACATCTACACCCAGAGCTGGTTGA
This sequence comes from Phocoena phocoena, assembly GCF_963924675.1. NCBI lineage: Eukaryota > Metazoa > Chordata > Mammalia > Artiodactyla > Phocoenidae > Phocoena > Phocoena phocoena. The sequence continues at coordinate 96,430 of NW_027077517.1, forward strand.
GACATAAGGCTGGACACTTCTGGCTGATAGCACTGGTGAGTTTCGGTGAGCAAATGCAGACCCTTTGAAGTCATACTGCATGGTACCCATTCCATGGGTCCCAACTCTCCAGGTTCGAGGCATTCTTCCTCCAGCTAAAACATGCATGGGAAACCCAGAGTATCGTCCACCGTGTGATTGGGAAACGATTTAAAATGCATCTCAGTTTTCGTATCCTGGTCCTCGGGTTCACCATTCCAGATGCTTTACTAACACTCTCCCCGCTTGGAGAGTCAGTGCCTTTAACCTCCTGTTTGGCACAGCTTGCCATTTCTGTGCAAGATAAACAGGAATAGGGAGAACCAATGAGAGACTAGCTGTAGGTGTCTGCACGGGCAAATGTAACGCTCATTGCCCACCAGGAAGAGGAATTAAACAAAGGCTCAGTGTGCCCTGCTGGAAACAGATTAGGGCCTGAAGCAATCCGGCGGTTTTGTGCCCAGCTCACAAGAAAGCGAGTTGAAGAAAGGAGCTCAGGGGCACTGTACTTCACAAACCTGCAGAGTTATAAATGACAGCTATCCTCCAAAAATATATTGAAGTAAGCCTGCGAAGGGGACTTGAAAGCAGGGCTGAATTTCAAGAAAACGATTGCAGGGGGTAGACTGGAATTGCCCTGAAAGCATAGGAAAAGAGGCACAACGTCGACAATGATGCACTTGGCCAAAAAGGGCGTATGCGTTTTTTCCTGAATATATTCAGGAAAAAACGCATACGCCCTTTTTGGCCAACCAAGCAAGCCTGTAAAGGAAATCTGCACTACAATGAAATCTCACTGCCCCCCCCGGGCAAAAGGGCCATCTGAAAAAAGTGTAAAATCCAGAAAGGTAGGACAGGATATGGAGAACAGGGAGCCTTGTTATGCTGATTGGCAGGATGTAAATTGCCAGCAGCCACCCTGGAGAAGTGTATGGTGTTTCCTGAAACACGTAAGAAACAAAGCAACACAGCCTATGGCACTTCCACTTATGGTCCTATAGCTTACGGAAATTAAAATCAAAAACAGACAGCCACCCCAATATTTGGGACGGCTGTGTTCACAAGAAGCTCGTCTACAGTATCAGGTAAATATCCCAGAAAGCAAAAAATGGATAAAGAAGTTGTGGCACGTACGTACAATGCAATATCACTCAGCAATGAAATCTGTGTCATCAGGCCCGTAGCGGCATAGTGAGTGGATGCAGGTACGGTGATTCTACGTGAACTACGTCACACAGAAAAAGAAACATCATAAGATATCACTAATACACGGAATGTAAACTTGACTACACATGAACTGAATTACAAAAAAGAACAGGGTCTCAAATTTAGAAAACCAACTAGTGCTTGCTTATGGGGAAAGGTGCGTTGGGGTGCTGCATAAAACCAGAGACTGAAATTAGCACAGATAACATTCCATAAGCAAAATATGTAATAGACAAGACCTACTCCTTGCTCAACGAAATGGACTCAACACCACATATTCAACGCCTAGGAATATACCTGACTAGGAAGAATCTTAAAACCCATGGATATATATGTCTCCGTAAGAGAATCAAGCATGTGTACAGCGGCAGAAATGCAGCAGTGAAAATCCGATAAATCCCATTATCAAAATTAATTTCGAAAACAAAACACAAAGACAGTGAAATAGAGAGCAATTCTTAAATAATTCACTCAGGGCATGTGATGCAACCGGGATTGACCACATCTACACCCAGAGCTGGTTGAGACATAAGGCTGGACACTTCAGGCTGATAGCACTGGTGAGTTTCGGTGAGCAAATGCAGACCCTTTGAAGTCATACTGCATGGTACCCATTCCATGGGTCCCAACTCTCCAGGTTCAAGGGATTCTTCCTCCAGCTAAAACATGCATGGGAAACCCAGAGTATCGTCCACCGTGTGATTGGGAAACGATTTAAAATGCATCTCAGTTTTCGTATCCTGGTCCTCGGGTTCACCATTCCAGATGCTTTACTAACACTCTCCCCGCTTGGAGAGTCAGTGCCTTTAACCTCCTGTTTGGCACAGCTTGCCATTTCTGTGCAAGATGAACAGGAATAGGGAGAACCAATGAGAGACTAGCTGTAGGTGTCTGCACGGGCAAATGTAACGCTCATTGCCCACCAGGAAGAGGAATTAAACAAAGGCTCAGTGTGCCCTGCTGGAAACAGATTAGGGCCTGAAGCAATCCTGCGGTTTTGTGCCCAGCTCACAAGAAAGCGAGTTGAAGAAAGGAGCTCAGGGGCACTGTACTTCACAAACCTGCAGAGTTATAAATGACAGCTATCCTCCAAAAATATATTGAAGTAAGCCTGCGAAGGGGACTTGAAAGCGGGGCTGAATTTCAAGAAAACGATTGCAGGGGGTAGACTGGAATTGCCCTGAAAGCATAGGAAAAGAGGCACAACGTCGACAATGATGCACTTGGCCAAAAAGGGCGTATGCGTTTTTTCCTGAATATATTCAGGAAAAAACGCATACGCCCTTTTTGGCCAACCAAGCAAGCCTGTAAAGGAAATCTGCACTACAATGAAATCTCACTGCCCCCCCGGGCAAAAGGGCCATCTGAAAAAAGTGTAAAATCCAGAAAGGTAGGACAGGATATGGAGAACAGGGAGCCTTGTTATGCTGATTGGCAGGATGTAAATTGCCAAAAGCCACCCTGGAGAAGTGTATGGTGTTTCCTGAAACACGTAAGAAACAAAGCAACACAGCCTATGGCACTTCCACTTATGGTCCTATAGCTTACGGAAATTAAAATCAAAAACAGACAGCCACCCCAATATTTGGGACGCCTGTGTTCACAAGAAGCTCGTCTACAGTATCAGGTAAATATCCCAGAAAGCAAAAAATGGATAAAGAAGTTGTGGCACATACGTACAATGCAATATCACTCAGCAATGAAATCTGTGTCATCAGGCCCATAGCGGCATAGTGAGTGGATGCAGGTACGGTGATTCTACGTGAACTATGTCACACAGAAAAAGAAACATCATAAGATATCACTAATACACGGAATGTAAACTTGACTACACATGAACTGAATTACAAAAAAGAACAGGGTCTCAAATTTAGAAAACCAACTAGTGCTTGCTTATGGGGAAAGGTGCCTTGGGGTGCTGCATAAAACCAGAGACTGAAATTAGCACAGATAACTTTCCATAAGCCAAATATGTAATGGACAAGACCTACTCCTTGCTCAACGAAATGGACCCAACACCACATATTCAACGCCTAGGAATATACCTGACTAGGAAGAATCTTAAAACCCATGGATATATATGTCTCCGTAAGAGAATCAAGCGTGTGTACAGCGGCCGAAACGCAGCAGTGAAAATCCGATAAATCCCATTATCAAAATAAATTTCGAAAACAAAACACAAGGACAGTGAAATAGAGAGCAATTCTTAACTAATTCACTCAGGGCATGTGATGCAACCGGGATTGACCACATCAACACCCAGAGCTGGTTGAGACATAAGGCTGGACACTTCAGGCTGATAGCATTGGTGAGTTTCGGTGAGCAAATGCAGACCCTTTTAAGTCATACTGCATGGTACCCATTCCATGGGTCCCAACTCTCCAGGTTCAAGGGATGCTTCCTCCAGCTAAAACATGCATGGGAAACCCAGAGTATCGTCCACCGTGTGATTGGGAAATGATTTAAAATGCATCTCAGTTTTCGTTTCCTGGTCCTCGGGTTCACCATTCCAGATGCTTTACTAACACTCTCCCCGCTTGGAGAGTCAGTGCCTTTAACCTCCTGTTTGGCACAGCTTGCAATTTCTGTGCAAGATGAACAGGAATAGGGAGAACCAATGAAAGACTAGCTGTAGGTGTCTGCACGGGCAAATGTAACGCTCATTGCCCACCAGTAAGAGGAATTAAACAAAGGCTCAGTGTGCCCTGCTGGAAACAGATTAGGGCCTGAAGGAATCCTGCGGTTTTGTGCCCAGCTCACAAGAAAGCGAGTTGAAGAAAGGAGCTCAGGGGCACTGTACTTCACAAACCTGCAGAGTTATAAATGACAGCTATCCTCCAAAAATATATTGAAGTAAGCCTGCGAAGGGGACTTGAAAGCGGGGCTGAATTTCAGGAAAACGATTGCAGGGGGTAGACTGGAATTGCCCTGAAAGCATAGGAAAAGAGGCACAACGTAGACAATGATGCACTTGGCCAAAAAGGGCGTATGCGTTTTTTCCTGAATATATTCAGGAAAAAACGCATACGCCCTTTTTGGCCAACCAAGCAAGCCTGTAATGGAAATCTGCACTACAATGAAATCTCACCGCCCCCCCGGGCAAAAGGGCCATCTGAAAAAAGTGTAAAATCCAGAAAGGTAGGACAGGATATGGAGACCAGGGAGCCTTGTTATGCTGATTGGCAGGATGTAAATTGCCAGCAGCCACCCTGGAGAAGTGTATGGTGTTTCCTGAAACACGTAAGAAACAAAGCAACACAGCCTATGGCACTTCCACTTATGGTCCTATAGCTTACGGAAATTAAAATCAAAAACAGACAGCCACCCCAATATTTGGGACGGCTGTGTTCACAAGAAGCTCGTCTACAGTATCAGGTAAATATCCCAGAAAGCAAAAAATGGATAAAGAAGTTGTGGCACGTACGTACAATGCAATATCACTCAGCAATGAAATCTGTGTCATCAGGCCCGTAGCGGCATAGTGAGTGGATGCAGGTACGGTGATTCTACGTGAACTACGTCACACAGAAAAAGAAACATCATAAGATATCACTAACACACGGAATGTAAACTTGACTACACATGAACTGAATTACAAAAAAGAACAGGGTCTCAAATTTAGAAAACCAACTAGTGCTTGCTTATGGGGAAAGGTGCCTTGGGGTGCTGCATAAAACCAGAGACTGAAATTAGCACAGATAACTTTCCATAAGCCAAATATGTAATAGACAAGACCTACTCCTTGCTCAACGAAATGGACCCAACACCAAATATTCAACGCCTAGGAATATACCTGACTAGGAAGAATCTTAAAACCCATGGATATATATGTCTCCGGAAGAGGATCAAGCGTGTGTACAGTGGCAGAAATGCAGCAGTGAAAATCCGATAAATCCCATTATCAAAATAAATTTCGAAAACAAAACACAAAGACAGTGAAATAGAGAGCAATTCTTAACTAATTCACTCAGGGCATGTGATGCAACCGGGATTGACCACATCTACACCCAGAGCTGGTTGAGACATAAGGCTGGACACTTCAGGCTGATAGCATTGGTGAGTTTTGGTGAGCAAATGCAGACCCTTTGAAGTCATAATGCATGGTACCCATTCCATGGGTCCCAACTCTCCAGGTTCAAGGGATTCTTCCTCCAGCTAAAACATGCATGGGAAACCCAGAGTATCGTCCACCGTGTGATTGGGAAACGATTTCAAATGCATCTCAGTTTTCGTATCCTGGTCCTCGGGTTCACCATTCCAGATGCTTTACTAACACTCTCCCCGCTTGGAGAGTCAGTGCCTTTAACCTTCTCTTTGGCACAGCTTGCAATTTCTGTGCAAGATGAACAGGAATAGGGAGAACCAATGAGAGACTAGCTGTAGGTGTCTGCACGGGCAAATGTAACACTCATTTCCCACCAGGAAGAGGAATTATCCAAAGGCTCACTGTGCCCTGCCGGAAACAGATTAGGGGCTGAAGCAATCCTGCGGTTTTGTGCCCAGCTCACAAGAAAGCGAGTTGAAGAAAGGAGCTCAGGGGCACTGTAATTCACAAACCTGCAGAGTTATAAATGACAGCTCTCCTCCAAAAATATATTGAAGTAAGCCTTCGAAGGGGAATTGAAAGCGGGGCAGAATTTCAGGAAAACGATTGCAGGGGGTAGACTGGAATTGCCCTGAAAGCATAGGAAAAGAGGCAGAACATCGACAATGATGCACTTGGCCAAAAAGGGCATATGCGTTTTTTTCCTGAATATATTCAGGAAAAAACGCATACGCACTTTTTGGCCAACCAAGCAAGCCTGTAAAGGAAATCTGCACTACAATGAAGTCTCACTGCCCCCCAGGCAAAAGGGCCATCTGAAAAAAGTGTAAAATCCAGAAAGTTAGGACAGGATATGGAGAACAGGGAGCCTTGTTATGCTGATTGGCAGGATGTAAATTGCCAGCAGCCACCCTGGAGAAGTGTATGGTGTTTCCTGAAACACGTAAGAAACAAAGCAACACAACCTATGGCAATTCCACTTATGGTTCTATAGCTTACGGAAATTAAAATCAAAAACAGACAGCCACCCCAATATTTGGGACGGCTGTGTTCACAAGAAGCTCGTCTACAGTATCAGGTAAATATCCCAGAAAGCAAAAAATGGATAAAGAAGTTGTGGCACGTACGTACAATGCAATATCACTCAGCAATGAAATCTGCGTCATCAGGCCCATAGCGGCATAGTGAGTGGATGCCGGTACGGTGATTCTACGTGAACTACGTCACACAGAAAAAGAAACATCATAAGATATCACTAATACACGGAATGTAAACTTGACTACACATGAACTGAATTACAAAACAGAACAGGGTGTCAAATTTAGAAAACCAACTAGTGCTTGCTTTTGGGGAAAGGTGGCTTGGGGTGCTGCATAAAACCAGAGGCTGAAATTAGCACAGATAACTTTCCATAAGCCAAATATGTAATAGACAAGACCTACTCCTTGCTCAACGAAATGGACCCAACACCACATATTCAACGCCTAGGAATATACCTGACTAGGAAGAATCTTAAAACCCATGGAAATATATGTATCCGTAAGAGAATCAAGCGTGTGTACAGCGGCCGAAACGCAGCAGTGAAAATCCGAAAAATCCCATTATCAAAATCAATTTCGAAAACAAAACACAAAGACAGTGAAATAGAGAGCAATTCTTAAATAATTCACTCAGGGCATGTGATGCAACCAGGATTGACCACATCTACACCCACAGCTGGTTGAGACATAAGGCTGGACACTTCAGGCTGATAGCATTGGTGAGTTTCGGTGAGCAAATGCAGACCCTTTGAAGTCAAACTGCATGGTACCCATTCCATGGTTTCCAACTCTTCAGGTTCAAGTCATTCTTCCTCCAGCTAAAACATGCATGGGAAACACAGAGTATCGTCTACCGTGTGATTGGGAAACGATTTAAAATGCATCTCAGTTTTCGTATCCTGGTCCTCGGGTTCACCATTCCAGATGCTTTACTAACACTCTCCCCCCATGGAGAGTCAGTGCCTTTAACCTCCTCTTTGGCACAGCTTGCAATTTCTGTGCAAGATGAACAGGAATAGGGAGAACCAATGAGAGACTAGCTGTAGGTGTCTGCACGGGCAAATGTAATGCTCATTGCCCACCAGGAAGAGGAATTAACCAAAGGCTCAACGTGCCCTGCTGGAAACATATTAGGGCCTGAAGCAATGCTGCGGTTTTGTGCCCAGCTCACAAGAAAGCGAGTTGAAGAAAGGAGCTCAGGGGCACTGTAATTCACAAACCTGCAGAGTTATAAATGACAGCTATCCTCCAAAAATATATTGAAGTAAGCCTGCGAAGGGGACCTGAAAGCGGGGCAGAATTTTAGGAAAACGATTGCAGGGGGTAGACTGGAATTGCCCTGAAAGCATAGGAAAAGAGGCACAACGTCGACAATGATGCACTTGGCCAAAAAGGGCGTATGCGTTTTTTCCTGAATATATTCAGGAAAAAACGCATACGCCCTTTTTGGCCAACCAAGGAAGCCTGTAAAGGAAATCTGCACTACAATGAAATCTCACTGCCCCCCAGGGCAAAAGGGCCATCTGAAAAAAGTGTAAAATCCAGAAAGGTAGGACAGGATATGGAGAACAGGGAGCCTTGTTATGCTGACAGGCAGGATGTAAATTGCCAGCAGCCACCCTGGAGAAGTGTATGGTGTTTCCTGAAACACGTAAGAAACAAAGCAACACAGCCTATGGCACTTCCACTTATGGTCCTATAGCTTACGGAAATTAAAATCAAAAACAGACAGCCACCCCAATATTTGGGATGGCTGTGTTCACAAGAAGCTCGTCTACAGTATCAGGTAAATATCACAGAAAGCAAAAAATGGATAAAGAAGTTGTGGCACGTACGTGCAATGCAATATCACTCAGCAATGAAATCTGTGTCATCAGGCCCGTAGCGGCATAGTGAGTGGATGCAGGTACGGTGATTCTACGTGAACTACGTCACACAGAAAAAGAAACATCATAAGATATCACTAATACACGGAATGTAAACTTGACTACACATGAACTGAATTACAAAACAGAACAGGGTCTCAAATTTAGAAAATCAACTAGCGCTTGCTTATGGTGAAAGGGGCCTTGGGGTGCTGCATAAAACCAGAGACTGAAATTAGCACAGATAACATTCCATAAGCCAAATATGTAATAGACAAGACCTACTCCTTGCTCAACGAAATGGACCCAACATGACATATTCAACGCCTAGGAATATACCTGACTAGGAAGAATCTTAAAACCCATGGATATATATGTCTCCGTAAGAGAATCAAGCGTGTGTACAGCGACCGAAACGCAGCAGTGAAAATCCGATAAATCCCATTATCAAAATAAATTTCGAAAACAAAACACAAAGACAGTGAAATAGAGAGCAATTCTTAAATAATTCACTCAGGGCATGTGATGCAACCGGGATTGACCACATCTACACCCAGAGCTGGTTGAGACATAAGGCTGGACACTTCAGGCTGATAGCATTGGTGAGTTTCGGTGAGCAAATGCAGACCCTTTGAAGTCATACTGCATGGTACCCATTCCATGGGTCCCAACTCTCCAGGTTCAAGGGATTCTTCCTCCAGCTAAAACATGCATGGGAAACCCAGAGTATCGTCCACCGTGTGATTGGGAAACGATTTAAAATGCATCTCAGTTTTCGTATCCTGGTCCTCGGGTTCACCATTCCAGATGCTTTACTAACACTCTCCCCGCTTGGAGAGTCAGTGCCTTTAACCTCCTCTTTGGCACAGCTTGCAATTTCTGTGCAAGATGAACAGGAATAGGGAGAACCAATGAGAGACTAGCTGTAGGTGTCTGCACGGTCAAATGTAACGCTCATTGCCCACCAGGAAGAGGAATTAAACAAAGGCTCAGTGTGCCCTGCTGGAAACAGATTAGGGCCTGAAGCAATCCTGCGATTTTCTGCCCAGCTCACAAGAAAGCGAGTTGAAGAAAGGAGCTCAGGGGCACTGTAATTCACAAACTTGCAGAGTTATAAATAACAGCTATCCTCCAAAAATATATTGAAGTAAGCCTGCGAAGGGGACTGGAAAGCGGGGCAGAATTTCAGGAAAACGATTGCAGGGGGTAGACTGGAATTGCCTTGAAAGCATAGGAAAAGAGGGAGAACGTCGACAATGATGCACTTGGCCAAAAAGTGCGTACGCGTTTTTTCCTGAATATATTCAGGAAAAAACGCATACGCCCTTTTTGGCCAACCAAGCAAGCCTGTAAAGGAAATCTGCACTACAATGAAGTCTCACTGCCCCCCGGGCAAAAGGGCCACCTGAAAAAAGTGTAAAATCCAGAAAGGTAGGACAGGATATGGAGAACAGGGAGCCTTGTTATGCTGATTGGCAGGATGTAAATTGCCAACAGCCAACCTGGAGAAGTGTATGGTGTTTCCTGAAACACGTAAGAAATAAAGCAACACAGCCTATGGCACTTGAACTTATGGTCCTATAGCTTAGGGAAATTAAAATCAAAAACAGACAGCCACCCCAATGTTTGGGACGGCTGTGTTCACAGGAAGCTCGTCTACAGTACCAGGTAAATATCCCAGAAAGCAAAAAATGGATAAAGAAGTTGTGGCACGTACGTGCAATGCAGTATCACTCAGCAATGAAATCTGTGTCATCAGGCCCGTAGCGGTTAGTGAGTGGATGCATGTACGGTGATTCTACGTGAACTACGTCACACAGAAATAGAAACATCATAAGATATCACTAATACACGGAATGTAAACTTGACTACACATGAACTGAATTACAAAACAGAACAGGGTCTCAAATTTAGAAAACCAACTAGTGCTTGCTTATGGGGAAAGGTGCGTTGTGGTGCTGCATAAAACCAGAGACTGAAATTAGCACAGATAACTTTCCATAAGCCAAATATGTAATAGACAAGACCTACTCCTTGCTCAACGAAATGGACCCAACACCACATATTCAACGACTAGGAATATACCTGATTAGGAAGAATCTTAAAACCCATGGATATATATGTCTCCGTAAGAGAATCAAGCGTGTGTACAGCGGCCGAAACGCAGTAGTGAAAATCCGATAAATCCCATTATCAAAATAAATTTCGAAAACAAAACACAAAGACAGTGAAATAGAGAGCAATTCTTAAATAATTCACTCAGGGCATGTGATGCAACCGGGATTGACCACATCTACACCCAGAGCTGGTTGAGACATAAGGCTGGACACTTCAGGCTGATAGCATTGGTGAGTTTCGGTCAGCAAATGCAGACCCTTTGAAGTCATACTGCATGGTACCCATTCCATGGGTCCCAACTCTCCAGGTTCAAGGGATTCTTCCTCCAGCTAAAACATGCATGGGAAACCCAGAGTATCGTCCACCGTGTGATTGGGAAACGATTTAAAATGCATCTCAGTTTTCGTATCCTGGTCCTCGGGTTCAACATTCCAGATGCTTTACTAACACTCTCCCCGCTTGGAGAGTCAGTGCCTTTAACCTCCTCTTTGGCACAGCTTGCAATTTCTGTGCAAGATGAACAGGAATAAGGAGAACCAATGAGAGACTAGCTGTAGGTGTCTGCACGGGCAAATGTAACGCTCATTGCCCACCAGGAAGGGGAATTAAACAAAGGCTCAGTGTGCCCTGCTGGTAACAGATTAGGGCCTGAAGCAATCCTGCGGTTTTGTGCCCAGCTCACAAGAAAGCGAGGTGAAGAAAGGAGCTCAGGGGCACTGTAATTCACAAACCTGCAGAGTTATAAATGACAGCTATCTTCCAAAAGTATATTGAAGTAAGCCTGCGAAGGGGACTTGAAAGCGGGCAGAATTTCAGGAAAAGGATTGCAGGGGGTAGACTGGAATTGCCCTGAAAGCATAGGAAAAGAGGCACAACGTCGACAATGATGCACTTGGCCAAAAAGGGCGTATGCGTTTTTTCCTGAATATATACAGAAAAAAACGCATACGCCCTTTTTGGCCAACCAAGCAAGCCTGTAAAGAAATCTGCACTACAATGAAGTCTCACTGCCCCCCGGGCAAAAGGGCCATCTGAAAAAAGTGTAAAATCCAGAAAGGTAGGACAGGATATGGAGAACAGTGAGCCTTGTTATGCCGATTGGCAGGATGTAAATTGCCAACAGCCAACCTGGTGAAGTGTATGGTGTTTCCTGAAACACGTAAGAAATAAAGCAACACAGCCTATGGCACTTGCACTTATGGTCCTATAGCTTAGGGAAATTAAAATCAAAAACAGACAGCCACCCCAATGTTTGGGACGGCTATGTTCACAGGAAGCTCGTCTACAGTACCAGGTAAATATCCCAGAAAGCAAAAAATGGATAAAGAAGTTGTGGCACGTACGTGCAATGCAGTATCACTCAGCAATGAAATCTGTGTCATCAGGCCCGTAGCGGTTAGTGAGTGGATGCATGTACGGTGATTCTACGTGAACTACGTCACACAGAAATAGAAACATCATAAGATATCACTGATACACGGAATGTAAACTTGACTACACATGAACTGAATTACAAAACAGAACAGGGTCTCAAATTTAGAAAACCAACTAGAGCTTGCTTATGGGGAAAGGTGCGTTGGGGTGCTGCATAAATCCAGAGACTGAAATTAGCACAGATAACTTTCCATAAGCCAAATATATAATAGACAAGACCTACCACTTGCTCAAAGAAATAGACCCAACACCACATGTTCAACGCCTAGGAATATACATGACTAATAAGAATCTTAAAACCCATGGATATATATGTTTCCGTAAGAGAATCAAGCATGTGTACAGCGGCCGAAACGCAGCAGTGATAATCCGATAAATCCCATTATCAAAATAAATTTCGAAAACAAAACACAAAGACAGTGAAATAGAGAGCAATTCTTAAATAATTCACTCAGGGCATGTGATGCAACCGGGATTGACCACATCTACACCCAGAGCTGGTTGAGACATAAGGCTGGACACTTCAGGCTGATAGCATTGGTGAGTTTTGGTGAGCAAATGCAGACCCTTTGAAGTCATACTGCATGGTACCCATTCCATGGGTCCCAACTCTCCAGGTTCAAGGGATTCTTCCTCCAGCTAAAACATGCATGGGAAACCCAGAGTATCATCCACCGTGTGATTGGGAAACGATTTAAAATGCATCTCAGTTTTCGTATCCTGGTCCTCGGGTTCACCATTCCAGATGCTTTACTAACACTCTCCCCGCTTGGAGAGTCAGTGCCTTTAACCTCCTCTTTGGCACAGCTTACAATTTCTGTGCAAGATGAACAGGAATAGGGAGAACCAATGAGAGACTAGCTGTAGGTGTCTGCACGGGCAAATGTAACACTCATTTCCCACCAGGAAGAGGAATTATCCAAAGGCTCACTGTGCCCTGCCGGAAACAGATTAGGGCCTGAAGCAATCCTGCGGTTTTGTGCCCAGCTCACAAGAAAGCGAGTTGAAGAAAGGAGCTCAGGGGCACTGTAATTCACAAACCTGCAGAGTTATAAATGACAGCTCTCCTCCAAAAATATATTGAAGTAAGCCTTCGAAGGGGAATTGAAAGCGGGGCAGAATTTCAGGAAAACGATTGCAGGGGGTAGACTGGAATTGCCCTGAAAGCATAGGAAAAGAGGCAGAACATCGACAATGATGCACTTGGCAAAAAGGGCATATGCGTTTTTTTCCTGAATATATTCAGGAAAAAACGCATACGCACTTTTTGGCCAACCAAGCAAGCCTGTAAAGGAAATCTGCACTACACTGAAATCTCACTGCCCCCCCGGGCAATAGGGCCATCTGAAAAAAGTGTAAAATCCAGAAAGGTAGGACAGGATATGGAGAACAGGGAGCCTTGTTATGCTGATTGGCAGGATGTAAATTGCCAGCAGCCACCCTGGAGAAGTGTATGGTGTTTCCTGAAACACGTAAGAAACAAAGCAACACAGCCTATGGCACTTCCACTTATGGTCCTATAGCTTACGGAAATTAAAATCAAAAACAGACAGCCACCCCAATATTTGGGACGGCTGTGTTCACAAGAAGCTCGTCTACAGTATCAGGTAAATATCCCAGAAAGCAAAAAATGGATAAAGAAGTTGTGGCACGTACGTACAATGCAATATCACTCAGCAATGAAATCTGCGTCATCAGGCCCGTAGCGGCATAGTGAGTGGATGCCGGTACGGTGATTCTACGTGAACTACGTCACACAGGAAAAGAAACATCATAAGATATCACTAATACACGGAATGTAAACTTGACTACACATGAACTGAATTACAAAACAGAACAGGGTGTCAAATTTAGAAAACCAACTAGTGCTTGCTTATGGGGAAAGGTGGCTTGGGGTGCTGCATAAAACCAGAGGCTGAAATTAGCACAGATAACTTTCCATAAGCCAAATATGTAATAGACAAGACCTACTCCTTGCTCAACGAAATGGACCCAACACCACATATTCAACGCCTAGGAATATACCTGACTAGGAAGAATCTTAAAACCCATGGAAATATATGTATCCGTAAGAGAATCAAGCGTGTGTACAGCGGCCGAAACGCAGCAGTGAAAATCCGAAAAATCCCATTATCAAAATAAATTTCGAAAACAAAACACAAAGACAGTGAAATAGAGAGCAATTCTTAAATAATTCACTCAGGGCATGTGATGCAACCGGGATTGACCACATCTACACCCAGAGCTGGTTGAGACATAAGGCTGGACACTTCAGGCTGATAGCATTGGTGAGTTCGGGGAGCAAATGCAGACCCTTTGAAGTCAAACTGCATGGTACCCATTCCATGGGTTCCAACTCTTCAGGATCAAGTCATTCTTCCTCCAGCTAAAACATGCATGGGAAACACAGAGTATCGTCTACCGTGTGATTCGGAAACGATTTAAAATGCATCTCAGTTTTCGTATCCTGGTCCTCGGGTTCACCATTCCAGACGCTTTACTAACACTCTCCCCCCATGGAGAGTCAGTGCCTTTAACCTCCTCTTTGGCACACCTTGCAATTTCTGTGCAAGATGAACAGGAATAGGGAGAACCAATGAGAGACTAGCTGCAGGTGTCTGCACGGGCAAATGTAACGCTCATTTCCCACCAGGAAGAGGAATTAAACAAAGGCTCAGTGTGCCCTGCTGGAAACAGATTAGGGCCTGAAGCAATCCTGCGGTTTTGTGCCCAGCTCACAAGAAAGCTAGTTGAAGAAAGGAGCTCAGGGGCACTGTACTTCACAAACCTGCAGAGTTATAAATGACAGCTATCCTCCAAAAATATATTGAAGTAAGCCTGCGAAGGGGACTTGAAAGCGGGGCTGAATTTCAGGAAAACGATTGCAGGGGGTAGACTGGAATTGCCCTGAAAGCATAGGAAAAGAGTCACAACGTCGACAATGATGAACTTGGCCAAAAAGGGCGTATGCGTTTTTTCCTGAATATATTCAGGAAAAAACGCATACGCCCTTTTTGGCCAACCAAGCAAGCCTGTAAAGGAAATCTGCACTACAATGAAATCTCACTGCCCCCCCGGGCAAAAGGGCCATCTGAAAAAAGTGTAAAATCCAGAAAGGTAGGACAGGATATGGAGAACAGGGAGCCTTGTTATGCTGATTGGCAGGATGTAAATTGCCAGCAGCCACCCTGGAGAAGTGTATGGTGTTTCCTGAAACACGTAAGAAACAAAGCAACACAGCCTATGGCACTTCCACTTATGGTCCTATAGCTTACGGAAATTAAAATCAAAAAGAGACAGCCACCCCAATATTTGGGACGGCTGTGTTCACAAGAAGCTCGTCTACAGTATCAGGTAAATATCCCAGAAAGCAAAAAATGGATAAAGAAGTTGTGGCACGTACGTACAATGCAATATCACTCAGCAATGAAATCTGTGTCATCAGGCCCGTAGCGGCATAGTGAGTGGATGCAGGTACGGTGATTCTACGTGAACTACGTCACACAGAAAAAGAAACATCATAAGATATCACTAATACACGGAATGTAAACTTGACTACACATGAACTGAATTACAAAAAAGAACAGGGTCTCAAATTTAGAAAACCAACTAGTGCTTGCTTATGGGGAAAGGTGCCTTGGGGTGCTGCATAAAACCAGAGACTGAAATTAGCACAGATAACTTTCCGTAAGCCAAATATGTAATAGACAAGACCTACTCCTTGCTCAACGAAATGGACCCAACACCACATATTCAACGCCTAGGAATATACCTGACTAGGAAGAATCTTAAAACCCATGGATATATATGTCTCCATAAGAGAATCAAGCGTGTGTACAGCGGCCGAAACGCAGCAGTGAAAATCCGATAAATCCCATTATCCAAATAAATTTCGAAAACAAAACACAAAGACAGTGAAATAGAGAGCAATTCTTAAATAATTCACTCAGGGCATGTGATGCAACCGGGATTGACCACATCTACACCCAGAGCTGGTTGAGACATAAGGCTGGACACTTCCAGCTGAAAGCATTGGTGAGTTTCGGTGAGCAAATACAGACCCTTTGAAGTCATACTGCATGGTACCCATTCCATGGGTCCCAACTCTCCAGGTTCAAGGGATTCTTCCTCCAGCTAAAACATGCATGGGAAACCCAGAGTATCGTCCACCGTGTGATTGGGAAATGATTTAAAATGCATCTCAGTTTTCGTTTCCTGGTCCTCGGGTTCACCATTCCAGATGCTTTACTAACACTCTCCCCGCTTGGAGAGTCAGTGCCTTTAACCTCCTGTTTCGCACAGCTTGCAATTTCTGTGCAAGATGAACAGGAATAGGGAGAACCAATGAGAGACTAGCTGTAGGTGTCTGCACGGGCAAATGTAACGCTCATTGCCCACCAGGAAGAGGAATTAAACAAAGGCTCAGTGTGCCCTGCTGGAAACAGATTAGGGCCTGAAGCAATCCTGCGGTTTTGTGCCCAGCTCACAAGAAAGCGTGTTGAAGAAAGGAGCTCAGGGGCACTGTACTTCACAAACCTGCAGAGTTATAAATGACAGCTATCCTCCAAAAATATATTGAAGTAAGCCTGCGAAGGGGACTTTAAAGCGGGGCTGAATTTCAGGAAAACGATTGCAGGGGGTAGACTGGAATTGCCCTGAAAGCATAGGAAAAGAGGCACAACGTCGACAATGATGCACTTGGCCAAAAAGGGCGTATGCGTTTTTTCCTGAATATATTCAGGAAAAAACGCATACGCCCTTTTTGGCCAACCAAGCAAGCCTGTAAAGGAAATCTGCACTACAATGAAATCTCACTGCCCCCCCCGGGCAAAAGGGCCATCTGAAAAAAGTGTAAAATCCAGAAAGGTAGGACAGGATATGGAGAACAGGGAGCCTTGTTATGCTGATTGGCAGGATGTAAATTGCCAGCAGCCACCCTGGAGAAGTGTATGGTGTTTCCTGAAACACGTAAGAAACAAAGCAACACAGCCTATGGCACTTCCACTTATGGTCCTATAGCTTACGGAAATTAAAATCAAAAACAGACAGCCACCCCAATATTTGGGACGCCTGTGTTCACAAGAAGCTCGTCTACAGTATCAGGTAAATATCCCAGAAAGCAAAAAATGGATAAAGAAGTTGTGGCACGTACGTACAATGCAATATCACTCAGCAATGAAATCTGTGTCATCAGGCCCGTAGCGGCATAGTGAGTGGATGCAGGTACGGTGATTCTACGTGAACTACGTCACACAGAAAAAGAAACATCATAAGATATCACTAATACACGGAATGTAAACTTGACTACACATGAACTGAATTACAAAAAAGAACAGGGTCTCAAATTTAGAAAAGAAACTAGTGCTTGCTTATGGGGAAAGGTGCCTTGGGGTGCTGCATAAAACCAGAGACTGAAATTACCACAGATAACTTTCCATAAGCCAAATATGTAATAGACAAGACCTACTCCTTGCTCAACGAAATGGACCCAACACCACATATTCAACGCCTAGGAATATACCTGACTAGGAAGAATCTTAAAACCCATGGATATATATGTCTCCGTAAGAGAATCAAGCGTGTGTACAGCGGCCGAAACGCAGCAGTGAAAATCCGATAAATCCCATTATCAAAATAAATTTCGAAAACAAAACACAAAGACAGTGAAATAGAGAGCAATTCTTAAATAATTCACTCAGGGCATGTGATGAAACCGGGATTGACCACATCTACACCCAGAGCTGGTTGAGACATAAGGCTGGACACTTCTGGCTGATAGCATTGGTGAGTTTCGGTGAGCAAATGCAGACCCTTTGAAGTCATACTGCATGGTACCCATTCCATGGGTCCCAACTCTCCAGGTTCAAGGCATTCTTCCTCCAGCTAAAACATGCATGGGAAACCCAGAGTATTGTCCACCGTGTGATTGGGAAACGATTTAAAATGCATCTCAGTTTTCGTTTCCTGGTCCTCGGGTTCACCATTCCAGATGCTTTACTAACACTCTCCCCGCTTGGAGAGTCAGTGCCTTTAACCTCCTGTTTGGCACAGCTTGCCATTTCTGTGCAAGATGAACAGGAATAGGGAGAACCAATGAGAGACTAGCTGTAGGTGTCTGCACGGGCAAATGTAACGCTCATTGCCCACCAGGAAGAGGAATTAAACAAAGGCTCAGTGTGCCCTGCTGGAAACAGATTAGGGCCTGAAGCAATCCTGCGGTTTTGTGCCCAGCTCACAAGAAAGCGAGTTGAAGAAAGGAGCTCAGGGGCACTGTACTTCACAAACCTGCAGAGTTATAAATGACAGCTATCCTCCAAAAATATATTGAAGTAAGCCTGCGAAGGGGACTTTAAAGCGGGGCTGAATTTCAGGAAAACGATTGCAGGGGGTAGACTGGAATTGCCCTGAAAGCATAGGAAAAGAGGCACAACGTCGACAATGATGAACTTGGCCAAAAAGGGCGTATGCGTTTTTTCTTGAATATATTCAGGTAAAAACGCATACGCCCTTTTTGGCCAACCAAGCAAGCCTGTAAAGGAAATCTGCACTACAATGAAATCTCACTGCCCCCCCCCCCCGGGCAAAAGGGCCATCTGAAAAAAGTGTAAAATCCAGAAAGGTAGGACAGGATATGGAGAACAGGGAGCCTTGTTATGCTGATTGGCAGGATGTAAATTGCCAGCAGCCACCCTGGAGAAGTGTATGGTGTTTCCTGAAACACGTAAGAAACAAAGCAACACAGCCTATGGCACTTCCACTTATGGTCCTATAGCTTACGGAAATTAAAATCAAAAACAGACAGCCACCCCAATATTTGGGACGGCTGTGTTCACAAGAAGCTCGTCTACAGTATCAGGTAAATATCCCAGAAAGCAAAAAAAGGATAAAGAAGTTGTTGCACGTACGTGCAATGCAATATCACTCAGCAATGAAATCTGTGTCATCAGGCCCGTAGCGGCATTGTGAGTGGACGCAGGTATTGTGATTCTACGTGAACTACGTCACACAGAAAAAGAAACATCATAAGATATCACTAATACACGGAATGTAAACTTGACTACACATGAACTGAATTACAAAACAGAACAGGGTCTCAAATTTAGAAAACCAACTAGTGCTTGCTTATGGGGAAAGGTGCGTTGGGGTGCTGCATAAAACCAGAGACTGAAATTAGCACAGATAACATTCCATAAGCCAAATATGTAATAGACAAGACCTACTCCTTGCTCAACGAAATGGACTCAACACCACATATTCAACGCCTAGGAATATACCTGACTAGGAAGAATCTTAAAACCCATGGATATATATGTCTCCGTAAGAGAATCAAGCGTGTGTACAGCGCCGGAAATGCAGCAGTGAAAATCCGATAAATCCCATTATCAAAATAAATTTTGAAAACAAAACACAAAGACAGTGAAATAGAGAGCAATTCTTAAATAATTCACTCAGGGCATGTGATGAAACCGGGATTGACCACATCTACACCCAGAGCTGGTTGATAAATAAGGCTGGACACTTCTGGCTGATAGCACTGGTGAGTTTCGGTGAGCAAATGCAGACCCTTTGAAGTCATACTGCATGGTACCCATTCCATGGGTCCCAACTCTCCAGGTTCAAGGGATTCTTCCTCCAGCTAAAACATGCATGGGAAACCCAGAGTATGGTCCACCGTGTGATTGGGAAACGATTTAAAATGCATCTCAGTTTTCGTATCCTGGTCCTCGGGTTCACCATTCCAGATGCTTTACTAACACTCTCCCCGCTTGGAGAGTCAGTGCCTTTAACCTCCTGTTTGGCACAGCTTGCCATTTCTGTGCAAGATGAACAGGAATAGGGAGAACCAATGAGAGACTAGCTGTAGGTGTCTGCACGGGCAAATGTAACGCTCATTGCCCACCAGGAAGAGGAATTAAACAAAGGCTCATTGTGCCCTGCTGGAAACAGATTAGGGCCTGAAGCAATCCTGCGATTTTGTGCCCAGCTCACAAGAAATCGAGTTGAAGAAAGGAGCTCAGGGGGACTGTATTTCACAAACCTGCAGAGTTATAAATGACAGCTATCCTCCAAAAATATATTGAAGTAAGCCTGCGAAGGGGACTTGAAAGCGGGGCTGAATTTCAGGAAAACGATTGCAGGGGGTAGACTGGAATTGCCCTGAAAGCATAGGAAAAGAGGCACAACGTCGACAATGATGCACTTGGCCAAATAGGGCGTATGCGTTTTTTCCTGAATATATTCAGGAAAAAACGCATACGCCCTTTTTGGCCAACCAAGCAAGCCTGTAAAGGAAATCTGCACTACAATGAAATCTCACTGCCCCCCCGGGCAAAAGGGCCATCTGAAAAAAGTGTAAAATCCAGAAAGGTAGGAGAGGATATGGAGAACAGGTAGCCTTGTTATGCTGATTGGCAGGATGTAAATTGCCAGCAGCCACCCTGGAGAAGTGTATGGTGTTTCCTGAAACACGTAAGAAACAAAGCAACACAGCCTATGGCACTTCCACATATGGTCCTATAGCTTACGGAAATTAAAATCAAAAACAGACAGCCACCCCAATATTTGGGACGGCTGTGTTCACAAGAAGCTCGTCGACAGTATCAGGTAAATATCCCAGAAAGCAAAAAATGGGTAAAGAAGTTGTGGCACGTACGTACAATGCAATATCACTCAGCAATGAAATCTGTGTCATCAGGCCCGTAGCGGCATAGTGAGTGGATGCAGGTACAGTGATTCTATGTGAACTACGTCACACAGAAAAAGAAACATCATAAGATATCACTAATACACGGAATGTAAACTTGACTACACATGAACGGAATTACAAAAAAGAACAGGGTCTCAAATTTAGAAAACCAACTAGTGCTTGCTTATGGGGAAAGGTGCGTTGGGGTGCTGCATAAAACCAGAGACTGAAATTAGCACAGATAACATTCCATAAGCCAAATATGTAATAGACAAGACCTACTCCTTGCTCAACGAAATGGACCCAACACCACATATTCAATGCCTAGGAATATACCTGACTAGGAAGAATCTTAAAACCCATGGATATATATGTCTCCGTAAGAGAATCAAGCGTGTGTACAGCGGCGGAAATGCAGCAGTGAAAATCCGATAAATCCCATTATCAAAATAAATTTCGAAAACAAAACACAAAGACAGTGAAATAGAGAGCAATTCTTAAATAATTCACTCAGGGCATGTGATGCAACCGGGATTGACCACATCTACACCCAGAGCTGGTTGAGACATAAGGCTAGACACTTCAGGCTGATAGCACTGGTGAGTTTTGGTGAGCAAATGCAGACCCTTTGAAGTCACACTGCATGGTACCCATTCCATGGGTCCCAACTCTCCAGGTTCAAGGGATTCTTCCTCCAGCTAAAACATGCATGGCAAACTCAGAGTATCGTCCACCGTGTGATTGGGAAACGATTTAAAATGCATCTCAGTTTTCGTATCCTGGTCCTCGGGTTCACCATTCCAGATGCTTTACTAACACTCTCCCCGCTTGGAGAGTCAGTGCCTTTAAACTGCTCTTTGGCACAGCTTGCCATTTCTGTGCAAGATGAACAGGAATAGGGAGAACCAATGAGAGACTAGCTGTAGGTGTCTGCACGGGCAAATGTAACGCTCATTGCCCACCAGGAAGAGGAATTAAACAAAGGCTCAGTGTGCCCTGCTGGAAACAGATTAGGGCCTGAAGCAATCCTGCGGTTTTGTGCCCAGCTCACAAGAAAGCGAGTTGAAGAAAGGAGCTCAGGGGCACTGTACTTCACAAACCTGCAGAGTTATAAATGACAGCTATCCTCCAAAAATATATTGAAGTAAGCCTGCGAAGGGGACTTGAAAGCGGGGCTGAATTTCAGGAAAACGATTGCAGGGGGTAGACTGGAATTGCCCTGAAAGCATAGGAAAAGAGGCACAACGTCGACAATGATGCACTTGGCCAAAAAGGGCGTATGCGTTTTTTCCTGAATATATTCAGGAAAAAACGCATACGCCCTTTTTGGCCAACCAAGCAAGCCTGTAAAGGAAATCTGCACTACAATGAAATCTCACTGCCCCCCCGGGCAAAAGGGCCATCTGAAAAAAGTGTAAAATCCAGAAAGGTAGGACAGGATATGGAGAACAGGTAGCCTTGTTATGCTGATTGGCAGGATGTAAATTGCCAGCAGCCACCCTGGAGAAGTGTATGGTGTTTCCTGAAACACGTAAGAAACAAAGCAACACAGCCTATGGCACTTCCACTTATGGTCCTATAGCTTACGGAAATTAAAATCAAAAACAGACAGCCACCCCAATATTTGGGACGGCTGTGTTCACAAGAAGCTCGTCTACAGTATCAGGTAAATATCCCAGAAAGCAAAAAATGGATAAAGAAGTTGTGGCACGTACGTACAATGCAATATCACTCAGCAATGAAATCTGTGTCATCAGGCCGGTAGCGGCATAGTGAGTGGATGCAGGTACGGTGATTCTACGTGAACTACGTCACACAGAAAAAGAAACATCATAAGATATCACTAATACACGGAATGTAAACTTGACTACACATGAACTGAATTACAAAACAGAACAGGGTCTCAAATTTACAAAACCAACTAGTGCTTGCTTATGGGGAAAGGTGCGTTGGGGTGCTGCATAAAACCAGAGACTGAAATTAGCACAGATAACATTCCATAAGCCAAATATGTAATAGACAAGACCTACTCCTTGCTCAACGAAATGGACCCAACACCACATATTCAACGCCTAGGAATATACCTGACTAGGAAGAATCTTAAAACCCATGGATATATATGTCTCCGTAAGAGAATCAAGCGTGTGTACAGCGGCCGAAACGCAGCATTGAAAATCCGATAAATCCCATTATCAAAATAAATTTCGAAAACAAAACACAAAGACAGTGAAATAGAGAGCAATTCTTAAATAATTCACTCAGGGCATGTGATGCAACCGGGATTGACCACATCTACACCCAGAGCTGGTTGAGACATAAGGCTAGACACTTCAGGCTGATAGCACTGGTGAGTTTGGGTGAGCAAATGCAGACCCTTTGAAGTCATATTGCATGGTACCCATTCCATGGGTCCCAACTCTCCAGGTTCAAGGCATTCTTCCTCCTGCTAAAACATGCATGGGAAACCCAGAGTATCGTCCACCGTGTGATTGGGAAACGATTTAAAATGCATCTCAGTTTTCGTATCCTGGTCCTCGGGTTCACCATTCCAGATGCTTTACTAACACTCTCCCCGCTTGGAGAGTCAGTGCCTTTAACCTCCTCTTTGGCACAGCTTGCAATTTCTGTGCAAGATGAACAGGAATAGGGAGAACCAATGAGAGACTAGCTGTAGGTGTCTGCACGGGCAAATGTAACGCTCATTGCCCACCAGGAAGAGGAATTAAACAAAGGCTCAGTGTGCCCTACTGGAAACAGATTAGGGCCTGAAGCAATCCTGCGGTTTTCTGCCCAGCTCACAAGAAAGCGAGTTGAAGAAAGGAGCTCAGGGGCACTGTAATTCACAAACCTGCAGAGTTATAAATAACAGCTATCCTCCAAAAATATATTGAAGTAAGCCTGCGAAGGGGACTGGAAAGCGGGGCAGAATTTCAGGAAAACGATTGCAGGAGGTAGACTGGAATTGCCTTGAAAGCATAGGAAATGAGGCAGAACGTCGACAATGATGCACTTGGCCAAAAAGTGCGTATGCGTTTTTTCCTGAATATATTCAGGAAAAAATGCATACGCACTTTTTGGCCAACCAAGCAAGCCTGTAAAGAAATCTGCACTAAAATGAAGTCTCACTGCCCCCCGGGCAAAAGGGCCATCTGAAAAAAGTGTAAAATCCAGAAAGATAGGACAGGATATGGAGAACAGTGAGCCTTGTTATGCCGATTGGCAGGATGTAAATTGCCAACAGCCAACCTGGAGAAGTGTATGGTGTTTCCTGAAACACGTAAGAAATAAAGGAACACAGCCTATGGCACTTGCACTTATGGTCCTATAGCTTAGGGAAATTAAAATCAAAAACAGACAGCCACCCCAATGTTTGGGACGGCTGTGTTCACAGGAAGCTCGTCTACAGTACCAGGTAAATATCCCAGAAAGCAAAAAATGGATAAAGAAGTTGTGGCACGTACGTGCAATGCAGTATCACTCAGCAATGAAATCTGTGTCATCAGGCCCGTAGCGGTTAGTGAGTGCATGCATGTACGGTGATTCTACGTGAACTACGTCACACAGAAATAGAAACATCATAAGATATCACTGATACACGGAATGTAAACTTGACTACACATGAACTGAATTACAAAACAGAACAGGGTCTCAAATTTAGAAAACCAACTAGAGCTTGCTTATGGGGAAAGGTGCGTTGGGGTGCTGCATAAAACCAGAGACTGAAATTAGCACAGATAACTTTCCATAAGCAAAATATATAATAGACAAGACTTACCACTTGCTCAAAGAAATAGACCCAACACCACATGTTCAACGCCTAGGAATATACATGACTAAGAAGAATCTTAAAACCCATGGATATATATGTTTCCGTAAGAGAATCAAGCATGTGTACAGCGGCCGAAACGCAGCAGTGATAATCCGATAAATCCCATTATCAAAATAAATTTCGAAAACAAAACACAAAGACAGTGAAATAGAGAGCAATTCTTAAATAATTCACTCAGGGCATGTGATGCAACCGGGATTGACCACATCTACACCCAGCGCTGGTTGAGACATAAGGCTGGACACTTCTGGCTGATAGCACTGGTGAGTTTCGGTGAGCAAATGCAGACCCTTTGAAGTCATACTGCATGGTACCCATTCCATGGGTCCCAACTCTCCAGGTTCAAGGCATTCTTCCTCCAGCTAAAACATGCATGGGAAACCCAGAGTATCGTCCACCATGTGATTGGGAAACGATTTAAAATGCATCTCAGTTTTCGTATCCTGGTCCTCGGGTTCACCATTCCAGATGCTTTACTAACACTCTCCCCGCCTAGAGAGTCAGTGCCTTTAACCTCCTGTTTGGCACAGCTTGCAAT
Source organism: Phocoena phocoena (assembly GCF_963924675.1). NCBI lineage: Eukaryota > Metazoa > Chordata > Mammalia > Artiodactyla > Phocoenidae > Phocoena > Phocoena phocoena. Next base: position 121,209 of record NW_027077517.1, read on the forward strand.
TTCTGTGCAAGATGAACAGGAATAGGGAGAACCAATGAGAGACTAGCTGTAGGTGTCTGCACGGGCAAATGTAACGCTCATTGCCCACCAGGAAGAGGAATTAAACAAAGGCTCACTGTGCCCTGCCGGAAACAGATTAGGGCCTGAAGCAATCCTGCGGTTTTGTGCCCAGCTCACAAGAAAGCGAGTTGAAGAAAGGAGCTCAGGGGCACTGTAACTCACAAACCTGCAGAGTTATAAATGACAGCTCTCCTCCAAAAATATATTGAAGTAAGCCTGCGAAGGGGACTTGAAAGCGGGGCAGAATTTCAGGAAAACGATTGCAGTGGGTAGACTGGAATTGCCCTGAAAGCATAGGAAAAGAGGCAGAACATCGACAATGATGCACTTGGCCAAAAAGGGCGTATGCGTTTTTTTCCTGAATATATTAAGGAAAAAAGGCATACGCCCTTTTTGGCCAACCAAGCAAGCCTGTATAGGAAATCTGCACTAAAATGAAGTCTCACTGCCCCCCAGGCAAAAGGGCCATCTGAAAAAAGTGTAAAATCCAGAAAGGTAGGACAGGATATGGAGAACAGGGAGCCTTGTTATGCTGATTGGCAGGATGTAAATTGCCAGCAGCCACCCTGGAGAAGTGTATGGTGTTTCCTGAAACACGTAAGAAACAAAGCACCACAGCCTTTAGCAATTCCACTTATGGTCCTATAGCTTACGGAAATTAAAATCAAAAACAGACAGCCACCCCAATATTTGGGACGGCTGTGTTCACAAGAAGCTCGTCTACAGTATCAGGTAAATATCCCAGAAAGCAAAAAATGGATAAAGAAGTTGTGGCACGTACGTACAATGCAATATCACTCAGCAATTAAATCTGCGTCATCAGGCCCGTAGCGGCATAGTGAGTGGATGCAGGTACGGTGATTCTACGTGAACTACGTCACACAGAAAAAGAAACATCATAAGATATCACTAATACACGGAATATAAACTTGACTACACATGAACTGAATTACAAAACAGAACAGGGTGTCAAATTTAGAAAACCAACTAGTGCTTGCTTATGGGGAAAGGTGGCTTGGGGTGCTGCATAAAACCAGAGGCTGAAATTAGCACAGATAACTTTCCGTAAGCCAAATATGTAATAGACAAGACCTACTCCTTGCTCAACGAAATGGACCCAACACCACATATTCAACGCCTAGGAATATACCTGACTAGGAAGAATCTTAAAACCCATGGAAATATATGTCTCCGTAAGAGAATCAAGCGTGTGTACAGCGGCCGAAACGCAGCAGTGAAAATCCGAAAAATCCCATTATCAAAATAAATTTCGAAAACAAATCACAAAGACAGTGAAATAGAGAGCAATTCTTAAATAATTCACTCAGGGCATGTGATGCAACCGGGATTGACCACATCTACACCCAGAGCTGGTTGAGACATAAGGCTGGACACTTCAGGCTGATAGCATTGGTGAGTTTCGGTCAGCAAATGCAGACCCTTTGAAGTCATACTGCATGGTACCCATTCCATGGGTCCCAGCTGTTCAGGTTCAAGTCATTCTTCCTCCAGCTAAAACATGCATGGGAAACACAGAGTATCGTCTACCGTGTGATTGGGAAACGATTTAAAATGCATCTCAGTTTTCGTATCCTGGTCCTCGGGTTCACCATTCCAGATGCTTTACTAACACTCTCCCCCCATGGAGAGTCAGTGCCTTTAACCTCCTCTTTGGCACAGCTTGCAATTTCTGTGCAAGATGAACAGGAATAGGGAGAACCAATGAGAGACTAGCTGTAGGTGTCTGCACGGGCAAATGTAACGCTCATTGCCCCCCAGGAAGAGGAATTAAACAAAGGCTCACTGTGCCCTGCCGGAAACAGATTAGGGCCTGAAGCAATCCTGCGGTTTTGTGCCCAGCTCACAAGAAAGCGAGTTGAAGAAAGGAGCTCAGGGGCACTGTAATTCACAAACCTGCAGAGTTATAAATGACAGCTCTCCTCCAAAAATATATTGAAGTAAGCCTGCGAAGGGGACTTGAAAGCGGGGCAGAATTTCAGGAAAGCGATTGCAGGGGGTAGACTGGAATTGCCCTGAAAGCATAGGAAAAGAGGCAGAACATCGACAATGATGCACTTGGCCAAAAAGGGCGTATGCGTTTTTTTCCTGAATATATTAAGGAAAAAACGCATACGCACTTTTTGGCCAACCAAGCAAGCCTGTAAAGAAATCTGCACTACAATGAAGTCTCACTGCCCCCCGGGCAAAAGGGCCACCTGAAAAAAGTGTAAAATCCAGAAAGATAGGACAGGATATGGAGAACAGTGAGCCTTTTTATGCCGATTGGCAGGATGTAAATTGCCAACAGCCAACCTGGAGAAGTGTATGGTGTTTCCTGAAACACGTAAGAAATAAAGCAACACAGCCTATGGCACTTGCACTTATGGTCCTATAGCTTAGGGAAATTAAAATCAAAAACAGACAGCCACCCCAATGTTTGGGACGGCTGTGTTCACAGGAAGCTCGTCTACAGTACCAGGTAAATATCCCAGAAAACAAAAAATGGATAAAGAAGTTGTGGCACGTACGTGCAATGCAGTATCACTCAGCAATGAAATCTGTGTCATCAGGCCCGTAGCGGTTAGTGAGTGCATGCATGTATGGTGATTCTACGTGAACTACGTCACACAGAAATAGAAACATCATAAGATATCACTGATACACGGAATGTAAACTTGACTACACATGAACTGAATTACAAAACAGAACAGGGTCTCAAATTTAGAAAACCAACTAGAGCTTGCTTATGGGGAAAGGTGCGTTGGGGTGCTGCATAAAACCAGAGACTGAAATTAGCACAGATAACTTTCCATAAGCCAAATATATAATAGACAAGACTTACCACTTGCTCAAAGAAATAGACCCAACACCACATGTTCAACGCCTAGGAATATACATGACTAAGAAGAATCTTAAAACCCATGGATATATATGTTTCCGTAAGAGAATCAAGCATGTGTACAGCGGCCGAAACGCAGCAGTGATAATCCGATAAATCCCATTATCAAAATAAATTTCGAAAACAAAACACAAAGACAGTGAAATAGAGAGCAATTCTTAAATAATTCACTCAGGGCATGTGATGCAACCGGGATTGACCACATCTACACCCAGAGCTGGTTGAGACATAAGGCTGGACACTTCAGGCTGATAGCATTGGTGAGTTTTGGTGAGCAAATGCAGACCCTTTGAAGTCATACTGCATGGTACCCATTCCATGGGTCCCAACTCTCCAGGTTCAAGGGATTCTTCCTCCAGGTAAAACATGCGTGGGAAACCCAGAGTATGGTCCACCGTGTGATTGGGAAACGATTTAAAATGCATCTCAGTTTTCGTATCCTGGTCCTCGGGTTCACCATTCCAGATGCTTTACTAACACTCTCCCCGCTTGGAGAGTCAGTGCCTTTAAACTCCTGTTTGGCACAGCTTGCAATTTCTGTGCAAGATGAACAGGAATAGGGAGAACCAATGAGAGACTAGCTGTAGGTGTCTGCACGGGGAAATGTAACGCTCATTGCCCACCAGGAAGAGGAATTAAACAAAGGCTCACTGTGCCCTGCCAGAAACAGATTAGGGCCTGAAGCAATCCTGCGGTTTTGTTCCCAGCTCACAAGAAAGCGAGTTGAAGAAAGGAGCTCAGGGGCACTGTAATTCACAAACCTGCAGAGTTATAAATGACAGCTCTCCTCCAAAAATATATTGAAGTAAGCCTGCGAAGGGGACTTGAAAGCGGGGCAGAATTTCAGGAAAACGATTGCAGGGGGTAGACTGGAATTGCCCTGAAAGCATAGGAAAAGAGGCAGAACATCGACAATGATGCACTTGGCCAAAAAGGGCGTATGCGTTTTTTTCCTGAATATATTAAGGAAAAAACGCATACGCCCTTTTTGGCCAACCAAGCAAGCCTGTAAAGGAAATCTGCACTAAAATGAAGTCTCACTGCCCCCCGGGCAAAAGGGCCATCTGAAAAAAGTGTAAAATCCAGAAAGGTAGGACAGGATATGGAGAACAGGGAGCCTTGTTATGCTGATTGGCAGGATGTAAATTGCCAGCAGCCACCCTGGAGAAGTGTATGGTGTTTCCTGAAACACGTAAGAAACAAAGCAACACAGCCTATGGCAATTCCACTTATGGTCCTATAGCTTACGGAAATTAAAATCAAAAACAGACAGCCACCCCAATATTTGGGACGGCTGTGTTCACAAGAAGCTCGTCTACAGTATCAGGTAAATATCCCAGAAAGCAAAAAATGGATAAAAAAGTTGTGGCACGTACGTACAATGCAATATCACTCAGCAATGAAATCTGCGTCATCAGGCCCGTAGCGGCATAGTGAGTGGATGCAGGTACGGTGATTCTACGTGAACTACGTCACACAGAAAAAGAAACATCATAAGATATCACTAATACACGGAATGTAAACTTGACTACACATGAACTGAATTACAAAACAGAACAGGGTGTCAAATTTAGAAAACCAACTAGTGCTTGCTTATGGGGAAAGGTGGCTTGGGGTGCTGCATAAAACCAGAGGCTGAAATTAGCACAGATAACTTTCCATAAGCCAAATATGTAATAGACAAGACCTACTCCTTGCTCAACGAAATGGACCCAACACCACATATTCAACGCCTAGGAATATACCTGACTAGGAAGAATCTTAAAACCCATGGAAATATATGTCTCCGTAAGAGAATCAAGCGTGTGTACAGCGGCCGAAACGCAGCAGTGAAAATCCGAAAAATCCCATTATCAAAATAAATTTCGAAAACAAATCACAAAGACAGTGAAATAGAGAGCAATTCTTAAATAATTCACTCAGGGCATGTGATGCAACCGGGATTGACCACATCTACACCCAGAGCTGGTTGAGACATAAGGATGGACACTTCAGGCTGATAGCATTGGTGAGTTTCGGTCAGCAAATGCAGACCCTTTGAAGTCATACTGCATGGTACCCATTCCATGGGTCCCATCTCTTCAGGTTCAAGTCATTCTTCCTCCAGCTAAAACATGCATGGGAAACACAGAGTATCGTCTACCGTGTGATTGGGAAACGATTTAAAATGCATCTCAGTTTTCGTATCCTGGTCCTCGGGTTCACCATTCCAGATGCTTTACTAACACTCTCCCCCCATGGAGAGTCAGTGCTTTTAACCTCCTCTTTGGCACAGCTTGCAATTTCTGTGCAAGATGAACAGGAATAGGGAGAACCAATGAGAGACTAGCTGTAGGTGTCTGCATGGGCAAATGTAACGCTCATTGCCCACCAGGAAGAGGAATTAAACAAAGGCTCACTGTGCCCTGCCGGAAACAGATTAGGGCCTGAAGCAATCCTGCGGTTTTGTGCCCAGCTCACAAGAAAGCGAGTTGAAGAAAGGAGCTCAGGGGCACTGTAATTCACAAACCTGCAGAGTTATAAATGACAGCTCTCCTCCAAAAATATATTGAAGTAAGCCTGCGAAGGGGACTTGAAAGCGGGGCAGAATTTCAGGAAAACGATTGCAGGGGGTAGATTGGAATTGCCCTGAAAGCATAGGAAAAGAGGCACAACGTCGACAATGATGCACTTGGCCAAAAAGGGCGTATGCGTTTTTTCCTGAATATATTCAGGAAAAAACGCATACGCCATTTTTGGCCAACCAAGCAAGCGTGTAAAGGAAATCTGCACTACAATGTAATCTCACTGCCCACCCGGGCAAAAGGGCCATCTGAAAAAAGTGTAAAATCCAGAAAGGTAGGACAGGATATGGAGAACAGGGAGCCTTGTTATGCTGATTGGCAGGATGTAAATTGCCAGCAGCCACCCTGGAGAAGTGTATGGTGTTTCCTGAAACACGTAAGAAACAAAGCAACACAGCCTATGGCACTTCCACTTATGGTCCTATAGCTTACAGAAATTAAAATCAAAAACAGACAGCCACCCCAATATTTGGGACGGCTGTGTTCACAAGAAGCTCGTCTACACTATCAGGTAAATATCCCAGAAAGCAAAAAATGGATAAAGAAGTTGTGGCACGTACGTACAATGCAATATCACTCAGCAATGAAATCTGTGTCATCAGGCCCGTAGCGGCATAGTGAGTGGATGCAGGTACGGTGATTCTACGTGAACTACGTCACACAGAAAAAGAAACATCATAAGATATCACTAATACACGGAATGTAAACTTGACTACACATGAACTGAATTACAAAACAGAACAGGGTCTCAAATTTAGAAAACCGACTAGTGCTTGCTTATGGAGAAAGGTGCGTTGGGGTGCTGCATAAAACCAGAGACTGAAATTAGCACAGATAACTTTCCATAAGCCAAATATGTAATAGACAAGACCTACTCCTTGCTCAACGAAATGGACCCAACACCACATATTCAACGCCTAGGAATATACCTGACTAGGAAGAATCTTAAAACCCATGGATATATATGTCTCCATAAGAGAATCAAGTGTGTGTACAGCGGCCGAAACGCAGCAGTGAAAATCCGATAAATCCCATTATCAAAATACATTTCGAAAACAAAACACAAAGACAGTGAAATAGAGAGCAATTCTTAAATAATTCACTCAGGGCATGTGATGCAACCGGGATTGACCACATCTACACCCAGAGCTGGTTGAGACATAAGGCTGGACACTTCAGGCTGATAGCACTGGTGAGTTTCGATGAGCAAATGCAGACCCTTTGAAGTCATACTGCATGGTACCGATTCCATGGGTCCCAACTCTCCAGGTTCAAGGCATTCTTCCTCCAGCTAAAACATGCATGGGAAACCCAGAGTATCGTCCACCGTGTGATTGGGAAACGATTTAAAATGCATCTCAGTTTTCGTATCCTGGTCCTCGGGTTCACCATTCCAGATGCTTTACTAACACTCTCCCCGCTTGGAGAGTCAGTGCCTTTAACCTCCTGTTTGGCACAGCTTGCAATTTCTGTGCAAGATGAACAGGAATAGGGAGAACCAATGAGAGACTAGCTGTAGGTGTCTGCACGGGCAAATGTAACGCTCATTTCCCACCAGGAAGAGGAATTATCCAAAGGCTCACTGTGCCCTGCCGGAAACAGATTACGGCCTGAAGCAATCCTGCGGTTTTGTGCCCAGCTCACAAGAAAGCGAGTTGAAGAAAGGAGCTCAGGGGCACTGTAATTCACAAACCTGCAGAGTTATAAATGACAGCTATCCTCCAAAAATATATTGAAGTAAGCCTGCGAAGGGTAATTGAAAGCGGGGCAGAGTTTCAGGAAAACCACTGCATGGGGTAGACTGGAATTGCCGTGAAAGCATAGGAAAAGAGGCACAACGTCGACAATGATGCACTTGGCCAAAAAGGGCGTATGCGTTTTTTCCTGAATATATTCAGGAAAAAACGCATACGCCCTTTTTGGCCAACCAAGCAAGCCTGTAAAGGAAATCTGCACTACAATGAAATATCACTGCCTCCCCCCGGGCAAAAGGGCCATCTGAAAAAAGTGTAAAATCCAGAAAGGTAGGACAGGATATGGAGAACAGGGAGCCTTGTTATGCTGATTGGCAGGATGTAAATTGCCAGCAGCCACTCTGGAGAAGTGTATGGTGTTTCCTGAAACACGTAAGAAACAAAGCAACACAGCCTATGGCACTTCCACTTATGGTCCTATAGCTTACGGAAATTAAAATCAATAACAGACAGCCACCCCAATATTTGGGAAGGCTGTGTTCCCAAGAAGCTCGTCTACAGTATCAGGTAAATATCACAGAAAGCAAAAAATGGATAAAGAAGTTGTGGCACGTACGTACAATGCAATATCACTCAGCAATGAAATCTGTGCCATCAGGCCCGTAGGGGCATAGTGAGTGGATGCAGGTACGGTGATTCTACGTGAACTACGTCACACAGAAAAAGAAACATCATAAGATATCACTAATACACGGAATGTAAACTTAACTACACATGAACTGAATTACAAAACAGAACAGGGTCTCAAATTTAGAAAACCAACTAGTGCTTGCTTATGGGGAAAGGTGCCTTGGGGTGCTGCATAAAACCAGAGACTGAAATTAGCACAGATAACATTCCATAAGTCAAATATGTAATAGACAAGACCTACTCCTAGCTCAACGAAATGGACTCAACACCACATATTCAACGCCTAGGAATATACCTGACTAGGAAGAATCTTAAAGCCCATGGATATATAGGTCTCTGTAAGAGAATCAAGCGTGTGTATAGCGGCCGAAACGCAGCAGTGAAAATCCGATAAATCCCATTATCAAAATAAATTTCGAAAACAAAACACAAAGACAGTGAAATAGAGAGCAATTCTTAAATAATTCACTCAGGGCATGTGATGCAACCGGGATTGACCACATCTACACCCAGAGCTGGTTGAGACATAAGGCTGGACACTTCAGCCTGATAGCATTGGTGAGTTTCGGTGAGCAAATGCACACCCTTTGAAGTCATACTGCATGGTACCCATTCCGTGGGTCCCAACTCTCCAGGTTCAAGGGATTCTTCCTCCAGCTAAAACATGCATGGGAAACCCAGAGTATCGTCCACCGTGTGATTGGGAAATGATTTAAAATGCATCTCAATTTTCGTATCCTGGTCCTCGGGTTCACCATTCCAGATGCTTTACTAACACTCTCCCCGCTTGGAGAGTCAGTGCCTTTAACCTCCTGTTTGGCACAGCTTGCAATTTCTGTGCAAGATGAACAGGAATAGGGAGAACCAATGAGAGACTAGCTGTAGGTGTCTGCACGGGCAAATGTAACGCTCATTGCCCACCAGGAAGAGGAATTAAACAAAGGCTCAGCGTGCCCTGCTGAAAACAGATTAGGGCCTGAAGCAATCCTTTGGTTTTGTGTCCAGCTCACAAGAAAGCGAGTTGAAGAAAGGAGCTCTGGGACACTGTAATTCACAAACCTGCAGAGTTATAAATGACAGCTCTCCTCCAAAAATATATTGAAGTAAGCCAGCGAAGGGGACTTGAAATCGGGGCAGAATTTCAGGAAAACGATTGCAGGGGGTAGACTGGAATTGCACTGAAAGCATAGGAAAAGAGGCAGAACATCGACAATGATGCACTTGGCCAAAAAGGGCGTATGCGTTTTTTCCTGAATATATTCAGGAAAAAACGCATATGCCCTTTTTGGCCAACCAAGCAAGCCTGTAAAGGAAATCTGCACTACAATGAAGTCTCACTGCCCCCCGGGCAAAAGGGCCATCTGAAAAAAGTGTAAAATCCAGAAAGGTAGGACAGGATATGGAGAACAGGGAGCCTTGTTATGCTGATTGGCAGGATGTAAATTGCCAGCAGCCACCCTGGAGAAGTGTATGGTGTTTCCTGAAACACGTAAGAAACAAAGCAACACAGCCTATGGCACTTCCACTTATGGTCCTATAGCTTACGGAAATTAAAATCAAAAACAGACAGCCACCCCAATATTTGGGACGGCTGTGTTCACAAGAAGCTCGTCTACAGTATCAGGTAAATATCCCAGAAAGCAAATAATGGATAAAGAAATTGTGGCACGTACGTACAATGCAATATCACTCAGCAATGAAATCTGTGTCATCAGGCCCGTAGCGGCATAGTGAGTGGATGCAGGTACGGTGATTCTACGTGAACTACGTCACACAGAAAAAGAAACATCATAAGATATCACTAATACACGGAATGTAAACTTGACTACACATGAACTGAATTACAAAAAAGAACAGGGTCTCAAATTTAGAAAACCAACTAGTGTTGCTTATGGGGAAAGGTGGCTTGGGGTGCTGCATAAAACCAGAGGCTGAAATTAGCACAGATAACTTTCCATAAGCCAAATATGTAATAGACAAGACCTACTCCTTGCTCAACGAAATGGACCCAACACCACATATTCAACGCCTATGAATATACCTGACGAGGAAGAATCTTAAAACCCATGGATATATATGTCTCCGTAAGAGAATCAAGCGTGTGTACAGCGGCCGAAACGCAGCAGTGAAAATCCGATAAATCCCATTATCAAAATAAATTTCGAAATCAAAACACAAAGACAGTGAAATAGAGAGCAATTCTTAAATAATTCACTCAGGGCATGTGGTGCAACCGGGATTGACCACATCTACACCCAGAGCTGGTTGAGACATAAGGCTGGACACTTCAGGCTGATAGCATTGGTGAGTCTCGGTGAGCAAATGCAGACCCTTTGAAGTCATACTGCATGGTACCCATTCCATGGGTCCCAACTCTCCAAGTTCAAGGCATTCTTCCTCCAGCTAAAACATGCATGGGAAACCCAGAGTATCGTCCACCGTGTGATTGGGAAACAATTTAAAATGCATCTCAGTTTTCGTATCCTGGTCCTCGGGTTCACCATTCCAGATGCTTTACTAACACTCTCCCCGCCTGGAGAGTCAGTGCCTTTAACCTCCTGTTTGGCACAGCTTGCAATTTCTGTGCAAGATGAACAGGAATAGGGAGAACAAATGAGAGACTAGCTGTAGGTGTCTGCACGGGCAAATGTAACGCTCATGGCCGACCAGGAAGAGGAATTAAACAAAGGCTCAGTGTGCCCTGCAGGAAACAGATTAGGGCCTGAAGCAAACTTGCGGTTTTGTGCCCAGCTCACAAGAAAGCGAGTTGAAGAAAGGAGCTCAGGGGCACTGTAATTCACAAACCTGCAGAGTTATAAATGACAGCTATCCTCCAAAAATATATTGAAGTAAGCCTGCGAAGTGGACTTGAAAGCGGGGCAGAATTTCAGGAAAACGATTGCAGGGGGTAGACTGGAATTGCCCTGAAAGCATAGGAAAAGAGGCAGAACGTCGACAATGATGCACTTGGCCAACAAGGGCGTATGCGTTTTTTCCTGAATATATTCAGGAAAAAACGCATACGCCCTTTTTGGCCAACCAAGCCAGCCTGTAAAGGAAATCTGCACTACAATGAAGTCTCACTGCCTCCCAGGCAAAAGGGCCATCTGAAAAAAGTGTAATATCCAGAAAGTTAGGACAGGATATGGAGAACAGGGAGCCTGGTTATGCTGATTGCCAGGATGTAAATTGCCAGCAGCCACCCTGGAGAAGTGTATGGTGTTTCCTGAAACACGTAAGAAACAAAGCAACATAGCCTATGGCACTTCCACTTATGGTCCTATAGCTTACGGAAATTGAAATCAAAAACAGACAGCCACCCCAATATTTGGGACGGCTATGTTCACAAGAAGCTCGTCTGCAGTATCAGGTAAATATCCCAGAAAGCAAAAAATGGATAAAGAAGTTGTGGCACGTACGTACAATGCAATATCACTCAGCAAAGAAATCTGTGTCATCAGGCCCGTAGCGGCATAGTGAGTGGATGCAGATACGGTGAATCTACATGAACTACGTCACACAGAAAAAGAAACATCATAAGATATCACTAATACACGGAATGTAAACTTGACTACACATGAACTGAATTACAAAACAGAACAGGGTCTCAAATTTAGAAAACCAACTAGTGCTTGCTTATGGGGAAAGGTGCGTTGGGGTGTTGCATAAAACCAGAGACTGAAATTAGCACAGATAACTTTCCATAAGCCAAATATGTAATAGACAAGACCTACTCCTTGCTCAACGAAATGGACTCAACACCACATATTCAACGCTTAGGAATATACCTGACTAGGAAGAATCTTAAAACCCATGGATATATATGTCTCCGTAAGAGAATCAAGGGTGTGTACAGCGGCCGAAACGCAGCAGTGAAAATCCGATAAATCCCATTATCAAAATAAATTTCGGAAACAAAACACAAACACAGTGAAATAGAGAGCAATTCTTAAATAATTCACTCAGGGCATGTGATACAACCGGGATTGACCACATCTACACCCAGAGCTGGTTGAGACATAAGGCTGGACACTTCAGGCTGATAGCATTGGTGAGTTTCGGTGAGCAAATGTAGACCCTTTGAAGTCATACTGCATGGTACCCATTCCATGGGTCCCAACTCTCCAGGTTCAAGGGATTCTTCCTCCAGCTAAAACATGCATGGGAAACCCAGAGTATCGTCCACCGTGTGATTGGGAAACGATTTAAAATGCATCTCAGTTTTCGTATCCTGGTCCTCGGGTTCACCATTCCAGATGCTTTACTAACACTCTCCCCGCTTGAAGAGTCAGTGCCTTTAACCTCCTCCTTGGCACAGCTTGCAATTTCTGTGCAAGATGAACAGGAATAGGGAGAACCAATGAGAGACTAGCTGTAGGTGTCTGCACGGGCAAATGTAACGCTCATTGCCCACCAGGAAGAGGAATTAAACAAAGGCTCAGTGTGCCCTGCTGGAAACAGATTAGGGCCTGAAGCAATCCTGCGGTTTTCTGCCCAGCTCACAAGAAAGCGAGTTGAAGAAAGGAGCTCAGGAGCACTGTAATTCACAAACGTGCAGAGTTATAAATGACAGCTATCCTCCAAAAATATATTGAAGTAAGCCTGCGAAGGGGACTTGAAAGCGGGGCAGAATTTCAGGAAAACGATTGCAGGGGGTAGACTGGAATTGCCCTGAAAGCATAGGAAAAGAGGCAGAACGTCGACAATGATGCACTTGGCCAAAAAGGGCGTATGCGTTTTTTCCTGAATATATTCAGGAAAAAACGCATACGCCCTTTTTGGCCAAACAAGCAAGCCTGTAAAGGACATCTGCCCTACAATGAAATCTCACTGCCCCCCCCCGGGCAAAAGGGCCATCTGAAAAAAGTGTAAAATCCAGAAAGGTAGGACAGGATATGGAGAACAGGGAGCCTTGTTATGCTGATTGGCAGGATGTAAATTGCCAGCAGCCACCCTGGAGAAGTGTATGGTGTTTCCTGAAACACGTAAGAAACAAAGCAACACAGCCTATGGCACTTCCACTTATGGTCCTATAGCTTACAGAAATTAAAATCAAAAACAGACAGCCACCCCAATATTTGGGATGGCTGTGTTCCCAAGAAGCTCGTCTTCATTACCAGGTAAATATCCCAGAATGCAAAAAATGGATAAAGAAGTTGTGGCACGTACGTACAATGCAATATCACTCAGCAATGAAATCTGTGTCATCAGGCCCGTAGCGGCATAGTGAGTGGATGCAGGTACGGTGATTCTACGTGAACTACGTCAGACAGAAAAAGAAACATCATAAGATATCACTAATACAGGGAATGTAAACTTGACTACACATGAACTGAATTACAAAACAGAACAGGGTCTCAAATTTAGAAAACCAACTAGTGCTTGCTTATGGGGAAAGGTGCCTTGGGGTGCTGCATAAAACCAGAGACTGAAATTAGCACAGATAACTTTCCATAAGCCAAATATGTAAAAGACAAGACCTACTCCTTGCTCAACGTAATGGACCCAACACCACACATTCAACGCCTAGGAATATACCTGACTAGGAAGAATCTTAAAACCCATGGATATATATGTCTCCATAAGAGAATCAAGCGTGTGTACAGCGGCCGAAACGCAGCAGTGAAAATCCGATAAATCCCATTATCAAAATAAATTTCGAAAACAAAACACAAAGACAGTGAAATAGAGAGCAATTCTTAAATAATTCACTCAGGGCATGTGATGCAACCGGGATTGACCACATCTACACCCACAGCTGGTTGAGACATAAGGCTGGACACTTCAGGCTGATAGCATTGGTGAGTTTCGGTGAGCAAATGCAGACCCTTTGAAGTCATACTGCATGGTACCCATTCCATGGGTCCCAACTCTCCAGGTTCAAGGGATTCTTCCTCCAGCTAAAAAATGCATGGGAAACCCAGAGTATCTTCCCCCGTGTGATTGGGAAACGATTTAAAATGCATCTCAGTTTTCTTATCCTGGTCCTCGGGTTCACCATTCCAGATGCTTTACTAACACTCTCCCCGCTTGGAGAGTCAGTGCCTTTAACCTCCTCTTTGGCACAGCTTGCAATTTCTGTGCAAGATGAACAGGAATAGGGAGAACCAATGAGAGACTAGCTATAGGTTTCTGCACGGGCTAATGTAATGCTCATTTTCCACCAGGAAGAGGAATTAACCAAAGGCTCAGCATGCCCTGCCGGAAACAGATTACGGCCTGAAGCAATCCTGCGGTTTTGTGCCCAGCTCACAAGAAAGCGAGTTGAAGAAAGGAGCTCAGGGGCACTGTAATTCACAAACCTGCAGAGTTATAAATGACAGCTATCCTCCAAAAATATATTGAAGTAAGCCTGCGAAGGGGACTTGAAAGCGGGGCAGAGTTTCAGGAAAACGATTGCAGGGGTAGACTGAAATTGCCCTGAAAGCATAGTAAAAGAGGCACAACGTCGACAATGATGCACTTGGCCAAAAAGGGCGTATGCGTTTTTTCCTGAATATATTCAGGAAAAAACGCATACGCCCTTTTTGGCCAACCAAGCAAGCCTGAAAAGGAAATCTGCACTACAATGAAGTCTCACTGCCCCCCGGGCAAAAGGGCCATCTGAAAAAAGTGTAAAATCCAGAAAGGTAGGACAGGATATGGAGAACAGGGAGCCTTGTTATGCTGATTGGCAGGATGTAAATTGCCAGCAGCCACCCTGGAGAAGTGTATGGTGTTTCCTGAAACACATAAGAAACAAAGCAACACAGCCTATGGCACTTCCACTTATGGTCCTATAGCTTACGGAAATTAAAATCAAAAACAGACAGCCACCCCAATATTTGGGACGACTGTGTTCACAAGAAGCTCTTCTACAGTATCGGGTAAATATCCCAGAAAGCAAAAAATGGATAAAGAAGTTGTGGCACGTACGTGCAATGCAATATCACTCAGCAATGAAATCTGTGTCATCAGGCCCGTAGCGGCATAGTGAGTGGATGCAGGTACGGTGATTCTACGTGAACTACGTCACACAGAAAAAGAAACATCATAAGATATCACTAATACACGGAATTTAAACTTGACTACACATGAACTGAATTACAAAACAGAACAGGGTCTCAAATTTAGAAAAGCAACTAGTGCTTGCTTATGGGGAAAGGTGCTTTGGGGGGCTGCATAAAACCAGAGACTGAAATTAGCACAGATAACTTTCCATAAGCCAAATATGTAAAAGACAAGACCTACTCCTTGCTCAACGAAATGGACCCAACACCACATATTCAACGCCTAGGAATATACCTGACTAGGAAGAATCTTAAAACCCATGGATATATATGTCTCCGTAAGAGAATCAAGCGTGTGTACAGCGGCCGAAACGCAGCAGTTAAAATCCGATAAATCCCATTATCAAAATAAATTTCGAAAACAAAACACAAAGACAGTGAAATAGAGAGCAATTCTTAAATAACTCACTCAGGGCATGTGATGCAACCGGGATTGACCACATCTACACCCAGAGCTGGTTGAGACATAAGGCTGGACACTTCTGGCTGATAGCACTGGTGAGTTTCGGTGAGCAAATGCAGACCCTTTGAAGTCATACTGCATGGTACCCGTTCCATGGGTCCCAACTCTCCAGGTTCAAGGGATTCTTCCTCCAGCTAAAACATGCATGGGAAACCCAGAGTATCGTCCACCGTGTGATTGGGAAACGATTTAAAATGCATCTCAGTTTTCGTATCCTGGTCCTCGGGTTCACCATTCCAGATGCTTTACTAACACTCTCCCCGCTTGAAGAGTCAGTGCCTTTAACCTCCTCTTTGGCACAGCTTGCAATTTCTGTGCAAGATGAACAGGAATAGGGAGAACCAATGAGAGACTAGCTGTAGGTGTCTGCACGGGCAAATGTAACGCTCATTGCCCACCAGGAAGAGGAATTAAACAAAGGCTCAGTGTGCCCTGCTGGAAACAGATTAGGGCCTGAAGCAATCCTGCGGTTTTGTGCCCAGCTCACAAGAAAGCGAGTTGAAGAAAGGAGATCAGGAGCACTGTAATTCACAAACGTGCAGAGTTATAAATGACAGCTATCCTCCAAAAATATATTGAAGTAAGCCTGCGAAGGGGACTTGAAAGCGGGGCAGAATTTCAGGAAAACGATTGCAGGGGGTAGACTGGAATTGCCCTGAAAGCATAGGAAAAGAGGCAGAACGTCGACAATGATGCACTTGGCCAAAAAGTGCGTATGCGTTTTTTCCTGAATATATTCAGGAAAAAACGCATACGCCCTTTTTGGCCAACCAAGCAAGCCTGTAAAGGAAATCTGCCCTACAATGAAATCTCACTGCCCCCCCCCGGGCAAAAGGGCCATCTGAAAAAAGTGTAAAATCCAGAAAGGTAGGACAGGATATGGAGAACAGGGAGCCTTGTTATGCTGATTGGCAGGATGTATATTGCCAGCAGCCACCCTGGAGAAGTGTATGGTGTTTCCTGAAACACGTAAGAAATAAAGCAACACAGCCTATGGCACTTCCACTTATGGTCCTATAGCTTACGGAAATTAAAATCAAAAACAGACAGCCGCCCCAATATTTGGGACGACTGTGTTCACAAGAAGCTCGTCTACAGTATCAGGTAAATATCCCAGAAAGCAAAAAATGGATAAAGAAGTTGTGGCACATACGTGCAATGCAATATCACTCAGCAATGAAATCTGTGTCATCAGGCCCGTACCGGCATAGTGAGTGGATGCAGGTACGGTGATTCTACGTGAACTACGTCACACAGAAAAAGAAACATCATAAGATATCACTAATACACGGAATGTAAACTTGACTACACATGAACTGAATTACAAAACAGAACAGGGTCTCAAATTTAGAAAACCAACTAGTGCTTGCTTATGGGGAAAGGTGCTTTGGGGTGCTGCATAAAACCAGAGACTGAAATTAGCACAGATAACTTTCCATAAGCCAAATATGTAAAAGACAAGACCTACTCCTTGCTCAACGTAATGGAACCAACACCACATATTCAACGCCTAGGAATATACCTGACTAGGAAGAATCTTAAAATCCATGGATATATATGTCTCCGTAACAGAATCAAGCGTGTGTACAGCGGCCGAAACGCAGCAGTGAAAATCCGATAAATCCCATTATCAAAATAAATTTCGAAAAGAAAACACAAAGACAGTGAAATAGAGAGCAATTCTTAAATAATTCACTCAGGGCATGTGATGCAACCGGGATTGACCACATCTACACCCACAGCTGGTTGAGACATAAGGCTGGACACTTCAGGCTGATAGCATTGGTGAGTTTCAGTGAGCAAATGCAGACCCTTTGAAGTCATACTGCATGGTACCCATTCCATGGGTCCCAACTCTCCAGGTTCAAGGGATTCTTCCTCCAGCTAAAACATGCATGGGAAACCCAGAGTATCTTCCCCCGTGTGATTGGGAAACGATTTAAAATGCATCTCAGTTTTCTTATCCTGGTCCTCGGGTTCACCATTCCAGATGCTTTACTAACAATCTCCCCGCTTGGAGAGTCAGTGCCTTTAACCTCCTCTTTGGCACTGCTTGCAATTTCTGTGCAAGAATAACAAGAATAGGGAGACCAATGAGAGACTAGCTGTAGGTGTCTGCACGGGCAAATGTAACGCTCATTGCCCACCAGGAAGAGGAATTAAAGAAGGACTCAGCCTGCCCTGCTGGAAACAGATTAGGGCCTGAAGCAATCCTGCGGTTTTGTGCCCAGCTCACAAGAAAGCGAGTTGAAGAAAGGAGCTCAGGGGCACTGTAATTCACAACCTGCAGAGTTATAAATGACAGCTATCCTCCAAAAATATATTGAAGTAAGCCTGCGAAGGGGACTTGAAAGCGGGGCAGAATTTCAGGAAAACGATTGCAGGGGGTAGACTGGAATTGCCCTGAAAGCATAGGAAAAGAGGCACAACGTCGACAATGATGCACTTGGCCAAAAAGGGCGTATGCGTTTTTTCCTGAATATATTCAGGAAAAAACGCATACGCCCTTTTTGGCCAACCAAGCAAGCCTGTAAAGTAAATCTGCACTACAATGAGGTCTCACTGCCCCCCGGGCAAAAGGGCCATCTGAAAAAAGTGTAAAATCCAGAAAGTTAGGACAGGATATGGAGAACAGGGAGCCTGGTTATGCTGATTGCCAGGATGTAAATTGCCAGCAGCCACCCTGGAGAAGTGTATGGTGTTTCCTGAAACACGTAAGAAACAAAGCAACATAGCCTATGGCACTTCCACTTATGGTCCTATAGCTTACGGAAATTAAAATCAAAAACAGACAGCCACCCCAATATTTGGGACGGCTATGTTCACAAGAAGCTCGTCTACAGTATCAGGTAAATATCCCAGAAAGCAAAAAATGGATAAAGAAGTTGTGGCACGTACGTACAATGCAATATCACTCAGCAAAGAAATCTGTGTCACCAGGCCCGTAGCGGCATAGTGAGTGGATGCAGATACGGTGAATCTACATGAACTACGTCACAGAGAAAAAGAAACATCATAAGATATCACTAATACACGGAATGTAAACTTGACTACACATGAACTGAATTACAAAACAGAACAGGGTCTCAAATTTAGAAAACCAACTAGTGCTTGCTTATGGGGAAAGGTGCCTTGCGGTGCTGCATAAAACCAGAGACTGAAATTAGCACAGATAACTTTCCATAAGCCAAATATGTAATAGACAAGACCTACTCCTTGCTCAACGAAATGGACCCAACACCACATATTCAACGCCTAGGAATATACCTGACTAGGAAGAACCTTAAAAACCATGGATATATATGTCTCCGTAAGAGAATCAAGCGTGTGTACAGCGGCCGAAACGCAGCAGTGAAAATCCGATAAATCCCATTATCAAAATAAATTTCGAAAACAAAACACAAAGACAGTGAAATAGAGAGCAATTCGTAAATAATTCACTCAGGGCATGTGATGCAACCGGGATTGACCACATCTACACCCAGAGCTGGTTGAGACATAAGGCTGGACACTTCAGGCTGATAGCACTGGTGAGTTTCGGTGAGCAAATGCAGACCATTTGAAGTCATACTGCATGGTACCCATTCCATGAGTCCCAACTCTCCAGGTTCAAGGGATTCTTCCTCCAGCTAAAACATGCATGGGAAACCCAGAGTATCATCCACCGTGTGATTGGGAAACGATTTAAAATGCATCTCAGTTTTCGTATCCTGGTCCTCGGGTTCACCATTCCAGATGCTTTACTAACACTCTCCCCTCTTGGAGAGTCAGTGCCTTTAACCTCCTCTTTGGCACAGCTTGCAATTTCTGTGCAAGATGAACAGGAATAGGGAGAACCAATGAGAGACTAGCTCTAGATTTCTGCACGGGCAAATATAATGCTCATTTCCCACCAGGAAGAGGAATTAACCAAAGGCTCAGCGTGCCCTGCCGGAAACAGATTTCGGCCTGAAGCAATCCTGCGGTTTTGTGCCCAGCTCACAAGAAAGCGAGTTGAAGAAAGGAGCTCAGGGGCACTGTAATTCACAAACCTGCAGAGTTATAAATGACAGCTATCCTCCAAAAATATATTGAAGTAAGCCTGCGAAGGGGACTTGAAAGCGGGGCAGAGTTTCAGGAAAACCATTGCAGGGGGTAGACTGGAATTGCCCTGAAAGCATAGTAAAAGAGGCACAACGTCGACAATGATGCACTTGGCCAAAAAGGGCGTATGCGTTTTTTCCTGAATATATTCAGGAAAAAACGCATACGCCCTTTTTGGCCAACCAAGCAAGTCTGAAAAGGAAATCTGCACTACAATGAAGTCTCACTGCCCCCCGGGCAAAAGGGCCATCTGAAAAAAGTGTAAAATCCAGAAAGGTAGGACAAGATATGGAGAACAGGGAGCCTTGTTATGCTGATTGGCAGGATGTAAATTGCCAGCAGCCACCCTGGAGAAGTGTATGGTGTTTCCTGAAACACGTAAGAAACAAAGCAACACAGCCTATGGCACTTCCACTTATGGTCCTATAGCTTACGGAATTTAAAATCAAAAACAGACAGCCGCCCCAATATTTGGGACGACTGTGTTCACAAGAAGCTCGTCTACAGTATCAGGTAAATATCCCAGAAAGCAAAAAATGGATAAAGAAGTTGTGGCACATACGTGCAATGCAATATCACTCAGCAATGAAATCTGTGTCATCAGGCCCGTACCGGCATAGTGAGTGGATGCAGGTACGGTGATTCTACGTGAACTACGTCACACAGAAAAAGAAACATCATAAGATATCACTAATACACGGAATGTAAACTTGACTACACATGAACTGAATTACAAAACAGAACAGGGTCTCAAATTTAGAAAACCAACTAGTGCTTGCTTATGGGGAAAGGTGCTTTGGGGTGCTGCATAAAACCAGAGACTGAAATTAGCACAGATAACTTTCCATAAGCCAAATATGTAAAAGACAAGACCTACTCCTTGCTCAACGTAATGGAACCAACACCACATATTCAACGCCTAGGAATATACCTGACTAGGAAGAATCTTAAAATCCATGGATATATATGTCTCCGTAACAGAATCAAGCGTGTGTACAGCGGCCGAAACGCAGCAGTGAAAATCCGATAAATCCCATTATCAAAATAAATTTCGAAAACAAAACACAAAGACAGTGAAATAGAGAGCAATTCTTAAATAATTCACTCAGGGCATGTGATGCAACCGGGATTGACCACATCTACACCCACAGCTGGTTGAGACATAAGGCTGGACACTTCAGGCTGATAGCATTGGTGAGTTTCAGTGAGCAAATGCAGACCCTTTGAAGTCATACTGCATGGTACCCATTCCATGGGTCCCAACTCTCCAGGTTCAAGGGATTCTTCCTCCAGCTAAAACATGCATGGGAAACCCAGAGTATCTTCCCCCGTGTGATTGGGAAACGATTTAAAATGCATCTCAGTTTTCTTATCCTGGTCCTCGGGTTCACCATTCCAGATGCTTTACTAACAATCTCCCCGCTTGGAGAGTCAGTGCCTTTAACCTCCTCTTTGGCACTGCTTGCAATTTCTGTGCAAGAATAACAAGAATAGGGAGACCAATGAGAGACTAGCTGTAGGTGTCTGCACGGGCAAATGTAACGCTCATTGCCCACCAGGAAGAGGAATTAAACAAAGACTCAGCCTGCCCTGCTGGAAACAGATTAGGGCCTGAAGCAATCCTGCGGTTTTGTGCCCAGCTCACAAGAAAGCGAGTTGAAGAAAGGAGCTCAGGGGCACTGTAATTCACAACCTGCAGAGTTATAAATGACAGCTATCCTCCAAAAATATATTGAAGTAAGCCTGCGAAGGGGACTTGAAAGCGGGGCAGAATTTCAGGAAAACGATTGCAGGGGGTAGACTGGAATTGCCCTGAAAGCATAGGAAAAGAGGCACAACGTCGACAATGATGCACTTGGCCAAAAAGGGCGTATGCGTTTTTTCCTGAATATATTCAGGAAAAAACGCATACGCCCTTTTTGGCCAACCAAGCAAGCCTGTAAAGTAAATCTGCACTACAATGAGGTCTCACTGCCCCCCGGGCAAAAGGGCCATCTGAAAAAAGTGTAAAATCCAGAAAGTTAGGACAGGATATGGAGAACAGGGAGCCTGGTTATGCTGATTGCCAGGATGTAAATTGCCAGCAGCCACCCTGGAGAAGTGTATGGTGTTTCCTGAAACACGTAAGAAACAAAGCAACATAGCCTATGGCACTTCCACTTATGGTCCTATAGCTTACGGAAATTAAAATCAAAAACAGACAGCCACCCCAATATTTGGGACGGCTATGTTCACAAGAAGCTCGTCTACAGTATCAGGTAAATATCCCAGAAAGCAAAAAATGGATAAAGAAGTTGTGGCACGTACGTACAATGCAATATCACTCAGCAAAGAAATCTGTGTCACCAGGCCCGTAGCGGCATAGTGAGTGGATGCAGATACGGTGAATCTACATGAACTACGTCACAGAGAAAAAGAAACATCATAAGATATCACTAATACACGGAATGTAAACTTGACTACACATGAACTGAATTACAAAACAGAACAGGGTCTCAAATTTAGAAAACCAACTAGTGCTTGCTTATGGGGAAAGGTGCCTTGCGGTGCTGCATAAAACCAGAGACTGAAATTAGCACAGATAACTTTCCATAAGCCAAATATGTAATAGACAAGACCTACTCCTTGCTCAACGAAATGGACCCAACACCACATATTCAACGCCTAGGAATATACCTGACTAGGAAGAACCTTAAAAACCATGGATATATATGTCTCCGTAAGAGAATCAAGCGTGTGTACAGCGGCCGAAACGCAGCAGTGAAAATCCGATAAATCCCATTATCAAAATAAATTTCGAAAACAAAACACAAAGACAGTGAAATAGAGAGCAATTCGTAAATAATTCACTCAGGGCATGTGATGCAACCGGGATTGACCACATCTACACCCAGAGCTGGTTGAGACATAAGGCTGGACACTTCAGGCTGATAGCACTGGTGAGTTTCGGTGAGCAAATGCAGACCATTTGAAGTCATACTGCATGGTACCCATTCCATGAGTCCCAACTCTCCAGGTTCAAGGAATTCTTCCTCCAGCTAAAACATGCATGGGAAACCCAGAGTATCATCCACCGTGTGATTGGGAAACGATTTAAAATGCATCTCAGTTTTCGTATCCTGGTCCTCGGGTTCACCATTCCAGATGCTTTACTAACACTCTCCCCGCTTGGAGAGTCAGTGCCTTTAACCTCCTCTTTGGCACAGCTTGCAATTTCTGTGCAAGATGAACAGGAATAGGGAGAACCAATGAGAGACTAGCTCTAGATTTCTGCACGGGCAAATATAATGCTCATTTCCCACCAGGAAGAGGAATTAACCAAAGGCTCAGCGTGCCCTGCCGGAAACAGATTTCGGCCTGAAGCAATCCTGCGGTTTTGTGCCCAGCTCACAAGAAAGCGAGTTGAAGAAAGGAGCTCAGGGGCACTGTAATTCACAAACCTGCAGAGTTATAAATGACAGCTATCCTCCAAAAATATATTGAAGTAAGCCTGCGAAGGGGACTTGAAAGCGGGGCAGAGTTTCAGGAAAACCATTGCAGGGGGTAGACTGGAATTGCCCTGAAAGCATAGTAAAAGAGGCACAACGTCGACAATGATGCACTTGGCCAAAAAGGGCGTATGCGTTTTTTCCTGAATATATTCAGGAAAAAACGCATACGCCCTTTTTGGCCAACCAAGCAAGTCTGAAAAGGAAATCTGCACTACAATGAAGTCTCACTGCCCCCCGGGCAAAAGGGCCATCTGAAAAAAGTGTAAAATCCAGAAAGGTAGGACAAGATATGGAGAACAGGGAGCCTTGTTATGCTGATTGGCAGGATGTAAATTGCCAGCAGCCACCCTGGAGAAGTGTATGGTGTTTCCTGAAACACGTAAGAAACAAAGCAACACAGCCTATGGCACTTCCACTTATGGTCCTATAGCTTACGGAATTTAAAATCAAAAACAGACAGCCGCCCCAATATTTGGGACGACTGTGTTCACAAGAAGCTCGTCTACAGTATCAGGTAAATATCCCAGAAAGCAAAAAATGGATAAAGAAGTTGTGGCACATACGTGCAATGCAATATCACTCAGCAATGAAATCTGTGTCATCAGGCCCGTACCGGCATAGTGAGTGGATGCAGGTACGGTGATTCTACGTGAACTACGTCACACAGAAAAAGAAACATCATAAGATATCACTAATACACGGAATGTAAACTTGACTACACATGAACTGAATTACAAAACAGAACAGGGTCTCAAATTTAGAAAACCAACTAGTGCTTGCTTATGGGGAAAGGTGCTTTGGGGTGCTGCATAAAACCAGAGACTGAAATTAGCACAGATAACTTTCCATAAGCCAAATATGTAAAAGACAAGACCTACTCCTTGCTCAACGTAATGGAACCAACACCACATATTCAACGCCTAGGAATATACCTGACTAGGAAGAATCTTAAAATCCATGGATATATATGTCTCCGTAACAGAATCAAGCGTGTGTACAGCGGCCGAAACGCAGCAGTGAAAATCCGATAAATCCCATTATCAAAATAAATTTCGAAAACAAAACACAAAGACAGTGAAATAGAGAGCAATTCTTAAATAATTCACTCAGGGCATGTGATGCAACCGGGATTGACCACATCTACACCCACAGCTGGTTGAGACATAAGGCTGGACACTTCAGGCTGATAGCATTGGTGAGTTTCAGTGAGCAAATGCAGACCCTTTGAAGTCATACTGCATGGTACCCATTCCATGGGTCCCAACTCTCCAGGTTCAAGGGATTCTTCCTCCAGCTAAAACATGCATGGGAAACCCAGAGTATCTTCCCCCGTGTGATTGGGAAACGATTTAAAATGCATCTCAGTTTTCTTATCCTGGTCCTTGGGTTCACCATTCCAGATGCTTTACTAACAATCTCCCCGCTTGGAGAGTCAGTGCCTTTAACCTCCTCTTTGGCACTGCTTGCAATTTCTGTGCAAGAATAACAAGAATAGGGAGACCAATGAGAGACTAGCTGTAGGTGTCTGCACGGGCAAATGTAACGCTCATTGCCCACCAGGAAGAGGAATTAAACAAAGACTCAGCCTGCCCTGCTGGAAACAGATTAGGGCCTGAAGCAATCCTGCGGTTTTGTGCCCAGCTCACAAGAAAGCGAGTTGAAGAAAGGAGCTCAGGGGCACTGTAATTCACAACCTGCAGAGTTATAAATGACAGCTATCCTCCAAAAATATATTGAAGTAAGCCTGCGAAGGGGACTTGAAAGCGGGGCAGAATTTCAGGAAAACGATTGCAGGGGGTAGACTGGAATTGCCCTGAAAGCATAGGAAAAGAGGCACAACGTCGACAATGATGCACTTGGCCAAAAAGGGCGTATGCGTTTTTTCCTGAATATATTCAGGAAAAAACGCATACGCCCTTTTTGGCCAACCAAGCAAGCCTGTAAAGTAAATCTGCACTACAATGAGGTCTCACTGCCCCCCGGGCAAAAGGGCCATCTGAAAAAAGTGTAAAATCCAGAAAGTTAGGACAGGATATGGAGAACAGGGAGCCTGGTTATGCTGATTGCCAGGATGTAAATTGCCAGCAGCCACCCTGGAGAAGTGTATGGTGTTTCCTGAAACACGTAAGAAACAAAGCAACATAGCCTATGGCACTTCCACTTATGGTCCTATAGCTTACGGAAATTAAAATCAAAAACAGACAGCCACCCCAATATTTGGGACGGCTATGTTCACAAGAAGCTCGTCTACAGTATCAGGTAAATATCCCAGAAAGCAAAAAATGGATAAAGAAGTTGTGGCACGTACGTACAATGCAATATCACTCAGCAAAGAAATCTGTGTCACCAGGCCCGTAGCGGCATAGTGAGTGGATGCAGATACGGTGAATCTACATGAACTACGTCACAGAGAAAAAGAAACATCATAAGATATCACTAATACACGGAATGTAAACTTGACTACACATGAACTGAATTACAAAACAGAACAGGGTCTCAAATTTAGAAAACCAACTAGTGCTTGCTTATGGGGAAAGGTGCCTTGCGGTGCTGCATAAAACCAGAGACTGAAATTAGCACAGATAACTTTCCATAAGCCAAATATGTAATAGACAAGACCTACTCCTTGCTCAACGAAATGGACCCAACACCACATATTCAACGCCTAGGAATATACCTGACTAGGAAGAACCTTAAAAACCATGGATATATATGTCTCCGTAAGAGAATCAAGCGTGTGTACAGCGGCCGAAACGCAGCAGTGAAAATCCGATAAATCCCATTATCAAAATAAATTTCGAAAACAAAACACAAAGACAGTGAAATAGAGAGCAATTCGTAAATAATTCACTCAGGGCATGTGATGCAACCGGGATTGACCACATCTACACCCAGAGCTGGTTGAGACATAAGGCTGGACACTTCAGGCTGATAGCACTGGTGAGTTTCGGTGAGCAAATGCAGACCATTTGAAGTCATACTGCATGGTACCCATTCCATGAGTCCCAACTCTCCAGGTTCAAGGGATTCTTCCTCCAGCTAAAACATGCATGGGAAACCCAGAGTATCATCCACCGTGTGATTGGGAAACGATTTAAAATGCATCTCAGTTTTCGTATCCTGGTCCTCGGGTTCACCATTCCAGATGCTTTACTAACACTCTCCCCTCTTGGAGAGTCAGTGCCTTTAACCTCCTCTTTGGCACAGCTTGCAATTTCTGTGCAAGATGAACAGGAATAGGGAGAACCAATGAGAGACTAGCTCTAGATTTCTGCACGGGGAAATATAATGCTCATTTCCCACCAGGAAGAGGAATTAACCAAAGGCTCAGCGTGCCCTGCCGGAAACAGATTTCGGCCTGAAGCAATCCTGCGGTTTTGTGCCCAGCTCACAAGAAAGCGAGTTGAAGAAAGGAGCTCAGGGGCACTGTAATTCACAAACCTGCAGAGTTATAAATGACAGCTATCCTCCAAAAATATATTGAAGTAAGCCTGCGAAGGGGACTTGAAAGCGGGGCAGAGTTTCAGGAAAACCATTGCAGGGGGTAGACTGGAATTGCCCTGAAAGCATAGTAAAAGAGGCACAACGTCGACAATGATGCACTTGGCCAAAAAGGGCGTATGCGTTTTTTCCTGAATATATTCAGGAAAAAACGCATACGCCCTTTTTGGCCAACCAAGCAATTCTGAAAAGGAAATCTGCACTACAATGAAGTCTCACTGCCCCCCGGGCAAAAGGGCCATCTGAAAAAAGTGTAAAATCCAGAAAGGTAGGACAAGATATGGAGAACAGGGAGCCTTGTTATGCTGATTGGCAGGATGTAAATTGCCAGCAGCCACCCTGGAGAAGTGTATGGTGTTTCCTGAAACACGTAAGAAACAAAGCAACACAGCCTATGGCACTTCCACTTATGGTCCTATAGCTTACGGAATTTAAAATCAAAAACAGACAGCCGCCCCAATATTTGGGACGACTGTGTTCACAAGAAGCTCGTCTACAGTATCAGGTAAATATCCCAGAAAGCAAAAAATGGATAAAGAAGTTGTGGCACATACGTGCAATGCAATATCACTCAGCAATGAAATCTGTGTCATCAGGCCCGTACCGGCATAGTGAGTGGATGCAGGTACGGTGATTCTACGTGAACTACGTCACACAGAAAAAGAAACATCATAAGATATCACTAATACACGGAATGTAAACTTGACTACACATGAACTGAATTACAAAACAGAACAGGGTCTCAAATTTAGAAAACCAACTAGTGCTTGCTTATGGGGAAAGGTGCTTTGGGGTGCTGCATAAAACCAGAGACTGAAATTAGCACAGATAACTTTCCATAAGCCAAATATGTAAAAGACAAGACCTACTCCTTGCTCAACGTAATGGAACCAACACCACATATTCAACGCCTAGGAATATACCTGACTAGGAAGAATCTTAAAATCCATGGATATATATGTCTCCGTAACAGAATCAAGCATGTGTACAGCGGCCGAAACGCAGCAGTGAAAATCCGATAAATCCCATTATCAAAATAAATTTCGAAAACAAAACACAAAGACAGTGAAATAGAGAGCAATTCTTAAATAATTCACTCAGGGCATGTGATGCAACCGGGATTGACCACATCTACACCCACAGCTGGTTGAGACATAAGGCTGGACACTTCAGGCTGATAGCATTGGTGAGTTTCAGTGAGCAAATGCAGACCCTTTGAAGTCATACTGCATGGTACCCATTCCATGGGTCCCAACTCTCCAGGTTCAAGGGATTCTTCCTCCAGCTAAAACATGCATGGGAAACCCAGAGTATCTTCCCCCGTGTGATTGGGAAACGATTTAAAATGCATCTCAGTTTTCTTATCCTGGTCCTCGGGTTCACCATTCCAGATGCTTTACTAACAATCTCCCCGCTTGGAGAGTCAGTGCCTTTAACCTCCTCTTTGGCACTGCTTGCAATTTCTGTGCAAGAATAACAAGAATAGGGAGACCAATGAGAGACTAGCTGTAGGTGTCTGCACGGGCAAATGTAACGCTCATTGCCCACCAGGAAGAGGAATTAAACAAAGACTCAGCCTGCCCTGCTGGAAACAGATTAGGGCCTGAAGCAATCCTGCGGTTTTGTGCCCAGCTCACAAGAAAGCGAGTTGAAGAAAGGAGCTCAGGGGCACTGTAATTCACAACCTGCAGAGTTATAAATGACAGCTATCCTCCAAAAATATATTGAAGTAAGCCTGCGAAGGGGACTTGAAAGCGGGGCAGAATTTCAGGAAAACGATTGCAGGGGGTAGACTGGAATTGCCCTGAAAGCATAGGAAAAGAGGCACAACGTCGACAATGATGCACTTGGCCAAAAAGGGCGTATGCGTTTTTTCCTGAATATATTCAGGAAAAAACGCATACGCCCTTTTTGGCCAACCAAGCAAGCCTGTAAAGTAAATCTGCACTACAATGAGGTCTCACTGCCCCCCGGGCAAAAGGGCCATCTGAAAAAAGTGTAAAATCCAGAAAGTTAGGACAGGATATGGAGAACAGGGAGCCTGGTTATGCTGATTGCCAGGATGTAAATTGCCAGCAGCCACCCTGGAGAAGTGTATGGTGTTTCCTGAAACACGTAAGAAACAAAGCAACACAGCCTATGGCACTTCCACTTATGGTCCTATAGCTTACGGAAATTAAAATCAAAAACAGACAACCACCCCAATATTTGGGACGGCTATGTTCACAAGAAGCTCGTCTACAGTATCAGGTAAATATCCCAGAAAGCAAAAAATGGATAAAGAAGTTGTGGCACGTACGTACAATGCAATATCACTCAGCAAAGAAATCTGTGTCACCAGGCCCGTAGCGGCATAGTGAGTGGATGCAGATACGGTGAATCTACATGAACTACGTCACAGAGAAAAAGAAACATCATAAGATATCACTAATACACGGAATGTAAACTTGACTACACATGAACTGAATTACAAAACAGAACAGGGTCTCAAATTTAGAAAACCAACTAGTGCTTGCTTATGGGGAAAGGTGCCTTGCGGTGCTGCATAAAACCAGAGACTGAAATTAGCACAGATAACTTTCCATAAGCCAAATATGTAATAGACAAGACCTACTCCTTGCTCAACGAAATGGACCCAACACCACATATTCAACGCCTAGGAATATACCTGACTAGGAAGAACCTTAAAAACCATGGATATATATGTCTCCGTAAGAGAATCAAGCGTGTGTACAGCGGCCGAAACGCAGCAGTGAAAATCCGATAAATCCCATTATCAAAATAAATTTCGAAAACAAAACACAAAGACAGTGAAATAGAGAGCAATTCGTAAATAATTCACTCAGGGCATGTGATGCAACCGGGATTGACCACATCTACACCCAGAGCTGGTTGAGACATAAGGCTGGACACTTCAGGCTGATAGCACTGGTGAGTTTCGGTGAGCAAATGCAGACCATTTGAAGTCATACTGCATGGTACCCATTCCATGAGTCCCAACTCTCCAGGTTCAAGGGATTCTTCCTCCAGCTAAAACATGCATGGGAAACCCAGAGTATCATCCACCGTGTGATTGGGAAACGATTTAAAATGCATCTCAGTTTTCGTATCCTGGTCCTCGGGTTCACCATTCCAGATGCTTTACTAACACTCTCCCCTCTTGGAGAGTCAGTGCCTTTAACCTCCTCTTTGGCACAGCTTGCAATTTCTGTGCAAGATGAACAGGAATAGGGAGAACCAATGAGAGACTAGCTCTAGATTTCTGCACGGGCAAATATAATGCTCATTTCCCACCAGGAAGAGGAATTAACCAAAGGCTCAGCGTGCCCTGCCGGAAACAGATTTCGGCCTGAAGCAATCCTGCGGTTTTGTGCCCAGCTCACAAGAAAGCGAGTTGAAGAAAGGAGCTCAGGGGCACTGTAATTCACAAACCTGCAGAGTTATAAATGACAGCTATCCTCCAAAAATATATTGAAGTAAGCCTGCGAAGGGGACTTGAAAGCGGGGCAGAGTTTCAGGAAAACCATTGCAGGGGGTAGACTGGAATTGCCCTGAAAGCATAGTAAAAGAGGCACAACGTCGACAATGATGCACTTGGCCAAAAAGGGCGTATGCGTTTTTTCCTGAATATATTCAGGAAAAAACGCATACGCCCTTTTTGGCCAACCAAGCAAGTCTGAAAAGGAAATCTGCACTACAATGAAGTCTCACTGCCCCCCGGGCAAAAGGGCCATCTGAAAAAAGTGTAAAATCCAGAAAGGTAGGACAAGATATGGAGAACAGGGAGCCTTGTTATGCTGATTGGCAGGATGTAAATTGCCAGCAGCCACCCTGGAGAAGTGTATGGTGTTTCCTGAAACACGTAAGAAACAAAGCAACACAGCCTATGGCACTTCCACTTATGGTCCTATAGCTTACGGAATTTAAAATCAAAAACAGACAGCCGCCCCAATATTTGGGACGACTGTGTTCACAAGAAGCTCGTCTACAGTATCAGGTAAATATCCCAGAAAGCAAAAAATGGATAAAGAAGTTGTGGCACATACGTGCAATGCAATATCACTCAGCAATGAAATCTGTGTCATCAGGCCCGTACCGGCATAGTGAGTGGATGCAGGTACGGTGATTCTACGTGAACTACGTCACACAGAAAAAGAAACATCATAAGATATCACTAATACACGGAATGTAAACTTGACTACACATGAACTGAATTACAAAACAGAACAGGGTCTCAAATTTAGAAAACCAACTAGTGCTTGCTTATGGGGAAAGGTGCTTTGGGGTGCTGCATAAAACCAGAGACTGAAATTAGCACAGATAACTTTCCATAAGCCAAATATGTAAAAGACAAGACCTACTCCTTGCTCAACGTAATGGAACCAACACCACATATTCAACGCCTAGGAATATACCTGACTAGGAAGAATCTTAAAATCCATGGATATATATGTCTCCGTAACAGAATCAAGCGTGTGTACAGCGGCCGAAACGCAGCAGTGAAAATCCGATAAATCCCATTATCAAAATAAATTTCGAAAACAAAACACAAAGACAGTGAAATAGAGAGCAATTCTTAAATAATTCACTCAGGGCATGTGATGCAACCGGGATTGACCACATCTACACCCACAGCTGGTTGAGACATAAGGCTGGACACTTCAGGCTGATAGCATTGGTGAGTTTCAGTGAGCAAATGCAGACCCTTTGAAGTCATACTGCATGGTACCCATTCCATGGGTCCCAACTCTCCAGGTTCAAGGGATTCTTCCTCCAGCTAAAACATGCATGGGAAACCCAGAGTATCTTCCCCCGTGTGATTGGGAAACGATTTAAAATGCATCTCAGTTTTCTTATCCTGGTCCTCGGGTTCACCATTCCAGATGCTTTACTAACAATCTCCCCGCTTGGAGAGTCAGTGCCTTTAACCTCCTCTTTGGCACTGCTTGCAATTTCTGTGCAAGAATAACAAGAATAGGGAGACCAATGAGAGACTAGCTGTAGGTGTCTGCACGGGCAAATGTAACGCTCATTGCCCACCAGGAAGAGGAATTAAACAAAGACTCAGCCTGCCCTGCTGGAAACAGATTAGGGCCTGAAGCAATCCTGCGGTTTTGTGCCCAGCTCACAAGAAAGCGAGTTGAAGAAAGGAGCTCAGGGGCACTGTAATTCACAACCTGCAGAGTTATAAATGACAGCTATCCTCCAAAAATATATTGAAGTAAGCCTGCGAAGGGGACTTGAAAGCGGGGCAGAATTTCAGGAAAACGATTGCAGGGGGTAGACTGGAATTGCCCTGAAAGCATAGGAAAAGAGGCACAACGTCGACAATGATGCACTTGGCCAAAAAGGGCGTATGCGTTTTTTCCTGAATATATTCAGGAAAAAACGCATACGCCCTTTTTGGCCAACCAAGCAAGCCTGTAAAGTAAATCTGCACTACAATGAGGTCTCACTGCCCCCCGGGCAAAAGGGCCATCTGAAAAAAGTGTAAAATCCAGAAAGTTAGGACAGGATATGGAGAACAGGGAGCCTGGTTATGCTGATTGCCAGGATGTAAATTGCCAGCAGCCACCCTGGAGAAGTGTATGGTGTTTCCTGAAACACGTAAGAAACAAAGCAACATAGCCTATGGCACTTCCACTTATGGTCCTATAGCTTACGGAAATTAAAATCAAAAACAGACAGCCACCCCAATATTTGGGACGGCTATGTTCACAAGAAGCTCGTCTACAGTATCAGGTAAATATCCCAGAAAGCAAAAAATGGATAAAGAAGTTGTGGCACGTACGTACAATGCAATATCACTCAGCAAAGAAATCTGTGTCACCAGGCCCGTAGCGGCATAGTGAGTGGATGCAGATACGGTGAATCTACATGAACTACGTCACAGAGAAAAAGAAACATCATAAGATATCACTAATACACGGAATGTAAACTTGACTACACATGAACTGAATTACAAAACAGAACAGGGTCTCAAATTTAGAAAACCAACTAGTGCTTGCTTATGGGGAAAGGTGCCTTGCGGTGCTGCATAAAACCAGAGACTGAAATTAGCACAGATAACTTTCCATAAGCCAAATATGTAATAGACAAGACCTACTCCTTGCTCAACGAAATGGACCCAACACCACATATTCAACGCCTAGGAATATACCTGACTAGGAAGAACCTTAAAAACCATGGATATATATGTCTCCGTAAGAGAATCAAGCGTGTGTACAGCGGCCGAAACGCAGCAGTGAAAATCCGATAAATCCCATTATCAAAATAAATTTCGAAAACAAAACACAAAGACAGTGAAATAGAGAGCAATTCGTAAATAATTCACTCAGGGCATGTGATGCAACCGGGATTGACCACATCTACACCCAGAGCTGGTTGAGACATAAGGCTGGACACTTCAGGCTGATAGCACTGGTGAGTTTCGGTGAGCAAATGCAGACCATTTGAAGTCATACTGCATGGTACCCATTCCATGAGTCCCAACTCTCCAGGTTCAAGGGATTCTTCCTCCAGCTAAAACATGCATGGGAAACCCAGAGTATCATCCACCGTGTGATTGGGAAACGATTTAAAATGCATCTCAGTTTTCGTATCCTGGTCCTCGGGTTCACCATTCCAGATGCTTTACTAACACTCTCCCCTCTTGGAGAGTCAGTGCCTTTAACCTCCTCTTTGGCACAGCTTGCAATTTCTGTGCAAGATGAACAGGAATAGGGAGAACCAATGAGAGACTAGCTCTAGATTTCTGCACGGGGAAATATAATGCTCATTTCCCACCAGGAAGAGGAATTAACCAAAGGCTCAGCGTGCCCTGCCGGAAACAGATTTCGGCCTGAAGCAATCCTGCGGTTTTGTGCCCAGCTCACAAGAAAGCGAGTTGAAGAAAGGAGCTCAGGGGCACTGTAATTCACAAACCTGCAGAGTTATAAATGACAGCTATCCTCCAAAAATATATTGAAGTAAGCCTGCGAAGGGGACTTGAAAGCGGGGCAGAGTTTCAGGAAAACCATTGCAGGGGGTAGACTGGAATTGCCCTGAAAGCATAGTAAAAGAGGCACAACGTCGACAATGATGCACTTGGCCAAAAAGGGCGTATGCGTTTTTTCCTGAATATATTCAGGAAAAAACGCATACGCCCTTTTTGGCCAACCAAGCAAGTCTGAAAAGGAAATCTGCACTACAATGAAGTCTCACTGCCCCCCGGGCAAAAGGGCCATCTGAAAAAAGTGTAAAATCCAGAAAGGTAGGACAAGATATGGAGAACAGGGAGCCTTGTTATGCTGATTGGCAGGATGTAAATTGCCAGCAGCCACCCTGGAGAAGTGTATGGTGTTTCCTGAAACACGTAAGAAACAAAGCAACACAGCCTATGGCACTTCCACTTATGGTCCTATAGCTTACGGAATTTAAAATCAAAAACAGACAGCCGCCCCAATATTTGGGACGACTGTGTTCACAAGAAGCTCGTCTACAGTATCAGGTAAATATCCCAGAAAGCAAAAAATGGATAAAGAAGTTGTGGCACATACGTGCAATGCAATATCACTCAGCAATGAAATCTGTGTCATCAGGCCCGTACCGGCATAGTGAGTGGATGCAGGTACGGTGATTCTACGTGAACTACGTCACACAGAAAAAGAAACATCATAAGATATCACTAATACACGGAATGTAAACTTGACTACACATGAACTGAATTACAAAACAGAACAGGGTCTCAAATTTAGAAAACCAACTAGTGCTTGCTTATGGGGAAAGGTGCTTTGGGGTGCTGCATAAAACCAGAGACTGAAATTAGCACAGATAACTTTCCATAAGCCAAATATGTAAAAGACAAGACCTACTCCTTGCTCAACGTAATGGAACCAACACCACATATTCAACGCCTAGGAATATACCTGACTAGGAAGAATCTTAAAATCCATGGATATATATGTCTCCGTAACAGAATCAAGCGTGTGTACAGCGGCCGAAACGCAGCAGTGAAAATCCGATAAATCCCATTATCAAAATAAATTTCGAAAACAAAACACAAAGACAGTGAAATAGAGAGCAATTCTTAAATAATTCACTCAGGGCATGTGATGCAACCGGGATTGACCACATCTACACCCACAGCTGGTTGAGACATAAGGCTGGACACTTCAGGCTGATAGCATTGGTGAGTTTCAGTGAGCAAATGCAGACCCTTTGAAGTCATACTGCATGGTACCCATTCCATGGGTCCCAACTCTCCAGGTTCAAGGGATTCTTCCTCCAGCTAAAACATGCATGGGAAACCCAGAGTATCTTCCCCCGTGTGATTGGGAAACGATTTAAAATGCATCTCAGTTTTCTTATCCTGGTCCTCGGGTTCACCATTCCAGATGCTTTACTAACAATCTCCCCGCTTGGAGAGTCAGTGCCTTTAACCTCCTCTTTGGCACTGCTTGCAATTTCTGTGCAAGAATAACAAGAATAGGGAGACCAATGAGAGACTAGCTGTAGGTGTCTGCACGGGCAAATGTAACGCTCATTGCCCACCAGGAAGAGGAATTAAACAAAGACTCAGCCTGCCCTGCTGGAAACAGATTAGGGCCTGAAGCAATCCTGCGGTTTTGTGCCCAGCTCACAAGAAAGCGAGTTGAAGAAAGGAGCTCAGGGGCACTGTAATTCACAACCTGCAGAGTTATAAATGACAGCTATCCTCCAAAAATATATTGAAGTAAGCCTGCGAAGGGGACTTGAAAGCGGGGCAGAATTTCAGGAAAACGATTGCAGGGGGTAGACTGGAATTGCCCTGAAAGCATAGGAAAAGAGGCACAACGTCGACAATGATGCACTTGGCCAAAAAGGGCGTATGCGTTTTTTCCTGAATATATTCAGGAAAAAACGCATACGCCCTTTTTGGCCAACCAAGCAAGCCTGTAAAGTAAATCTGCACTACAATGAGGTCTCACTGCCCCCCGGGCAAAAGGGCCATCTGAAAAAAGTGTAAAATCCAGAAAGTTAGGACAGGATATGGAGAACAGGGAGCCTGGTTATGCTGATTGCCAGGATGTAAATTGCCAGCAGCCACCCTGGAGAAGTGTATGGTGTTTCCTGAAACACGTAAGAAACAAAGCAACATAGCCTATGGCACTTCCACTTATGGTCCTATAGCTTACGGAAATTAAAATCAAAAACAGACAGCCACCCCAATATTTGGGACGGCTATGTTCACAAGAAGCTCGTCTACAGTATCAGGTAAATATCCCAGAAAGCAAAAAATGGATAAAGAAGTTGTGGCACGTACGTACAATGCAATATCACTCAGCAAAGAAATCTGTGTCACCAGGCCCGTAGCGGCATAGTGAGTGGATGCAGATACGGTGAATCTACATGAACTACGTCACAGAGAAAAAGAAACATCATAAGATATCACTAATACACGGAATGTAAACTTGACTACACATGAACTGAATTACAAAACAGAACAGGGTCTCAAATTTAGAAAACCAACTAGTGCTTGCTTATGGGGAAAGGTGCCTTGCGGTGCTGCATAAAACCAGAGACTGAAATTAGCACAGATAACTTTCCATAAGCCAAATATGTAATAGACAAGACCTACTCCTTGCTCAACGAAATGGACCCAACACCACATATTCAACGCCTAGGAATATACCTGACTAGGAAGAACCTTAAAAACCATGGATATATATGTCTCCGTAAGAGAATCAAGCGTGTGTACAGCGGCCGAAACGCAGCAGTGAAAATCCGATAAATCCCATTATCAAAATAAATTTCGAAAACAAAACACAAAGACAGTGAAATAGAGAGCAATTCGTAAATAATTCACTCAGGGCATGTGATGCAACCGGGATTGACCACATCTACACCCAGAGCTGGTTGAGACATAAGGCTGGACACTTCAGGCTGATAGCACTGGTGAGTTTCGGTGAGCAAATGCAGACCATTTGAAGTCATACTGCATGGTACCCATTCCATGAGTCCCAACTCTCCAGGTTCAAGGGATTCTTCCTCCAGCTAAAACATGCATGGGAAACCCAGAGTATCATCCACCGTGTGATTGGGAAACGATTTAAAATGCATCTCAGTTTTCGTATCCTGGTCCTCGGGTTCACCATTCCAGATGCTTTACTAACACTCTCCCCTCTTGGAGAGTCAGTGCCTTTAACCTCCTCTTTGGCACAGCTTGCAATTTCTGTGCAAGATGAACAGGAATAGGGAGAACCAATGAGAGACTAGCTCTAGATTTCTGCACGGGCAAATATAATGCTCATTTCCCACCAGGAAGAGGAATTAACCAAAGGCTCAGCGTGCCCTGCCGGAAACAGATTTCGGCCTGAAGCAATCCTGCGGTTTTGTGCCCAGCTCACAAGAAAGCGAGTTGAAGAAAGGAGCTCAGGGGCACTGTAATTCACAAACCTGCAGAGTTATAAATGACAGCTATCCTCCAAAAATATATTGAAGTAAGCCTGCGAAGGGGACTTGAAAGCGGGGCAGAGTTTCAGGAAAACCATTGCAGGGGGTAGACTGGAATTGCCCTGAAAGCATAGTAAAAGAGGCACAACGTCGACAATGATGCACTTGGCCAAAAAGGGCGTATGCGTTTTTTCCTGAATATATTCAGGAAAAAACGCATACGCCCTTTTTGGCCAACCAAGCAAGTCTGAAAAGGAAATCTGCACTACAATGAAGTCTCACTGCCCCCCGGGCAAAAGGGCCATCTGAAAAAAGTGTAAAATCCAGAAAGGTAGGACAAGATATGGAGAACAGGGAGCCTTGTTATGCTGATTGGCAGGATGTAAATTGCCAGCAGCCACCCTGGAGAAGTGTATGGTGTTTCCTGAAACACGTAAGAAACAAAGCAACACAGCCTATGGCACTTCCACTTATGGTCCTATAGCTTACGGAATTTAAAATCAAAAACAGACAGCCGCCCCAATATTTGGGACGACTGTGTTCACAAGAAGCTCGTCTACAGTATCAGGTAAATATCCCAGAAAGCAAAAAATGGATAAAGAAGTTGTGGCACATACGTGCAATGCAATATCACTCAGCAATGAAATCTGTGTCATCAGGCCCGTACCGGCATAGTGAGTGGATGCAGGTACGGTGATTCTACGTGAACTACGTCACACAGAAAAAGAAACATCATAAGATATCACTAATACACGGAATGTAAACTTGACTACACATGAACTGAATTACAAAACAGAACAGGGTCTCAAATTTAGAAAACCAACTAGTGCTTGCTTATGGGGAAAGGTGCTTTGGGGTGCTGCATAAAACCAGAGACTGAAATTAGCACAGATAACTTTCCATAAGCCAAATATGTAAAAGACAAGACCTACTCCTTGCTCAACGTAATGGAACCAACACCACATATTCAACGCCTAGGAATATACCTGACTAGGAAGAATCTTAAAATCCATGGATATATATGTCTCCGTAACAGAATCAAGCGTGTGTACAGCGGCCGAAACGCAGCAGTGAAAATCCGATAAATCCCATTATCAAAATAAATTTCGAAAACAAAACAC
Organism: Phocoena phocoena; assembly: GCF_963924675.1. Classification (NCBI taxonomy): domain Eukaryota; kingdom Metazoa; phylum Chordata; class Mammalia; order Artiodactyla; family Phocoenidae; genus Phocoena; species Phocoena phocoena. The sequence goes on from NW_027077517.1 coordinate 159,237, forward strand.
AAAGACAGTGAAATAGAGAGCAATTCTTAAATAATTCACTCAGGGCATGTGATGCAACCGGGATTGACCACATCTACACCCACAGCTGGTTGAGACATAAGGCTGGACACTTCAGGCTGATAGCATTGGTGAGTTTCAGTGAGCAAATGCAGACCCTTTGAAGTCATACTGCATGGTACCCATTCCATGGGTCCCAACTCTCCAGGTTCAAGGGATTCTTCCTCCAGCTAAAACATGCATGGGAAACCCAGAGTATCTTCCCCCGTGTGATTGGGAAACGATTTAAAATGCATCTCAGTTTTCTTATCCTGGTCCTCGGGTTCACCATTCCAGATGCTTTACTAACAATCTCCCCGCTTGGAGAGTCAGTGCCTTTAACCTCCTCTTTGGCACTGCTTGCAATTTCTGTGCAAGAATAACAAGAATAGGGAGACCAATGAGAGACTAGCTGTAGGTGTCTGCACGGGCAAATGTAACGCTCATTGCCCACCAGGAAGAGGAATTAAACAAAGACTCAGCCTGCCCTGCTGGAAACAGATTAGGGCCTGAAGCAATCCTGCGGTTTTGTGCCCAGCTCACAAGAAAGCGAGTTGAAGAAAGGAGCTCAGGGGCACTGTAATTCACAACCTGCAGAGTTATAAATGACAGCTATCCTCCAAAAATATATTGAAGTAAGCCTGCGAAGGGGACTTGAAAGCGGGGCAGAATTTCAGGAAAACGATTGCAGGGGGTAGACTGGAATTGCCCTGAAAGCATAGGAAAAGAGGCACAACGTCGACAATGATGCACTTGGCCAAAAAGGGCGTATGCGTTTTTTCCTGAATATATTCAGGAAAAAACGCATACGCCCTTTTTGGCCAACCAAGCAAGCCTGTAAAGTAAATCTGCACTACAATGAGGTCTCACTGCCCCCCGGGCAAAAGGGCCATCTGAAAAAAGTGTAAAATCCAGAAAGTTAGGACAGGATATGGAGAACAGGGAGCCTGGTTATGCTGATTGCCAGGATGTAAATTGCCAGCAGCCACCCTGGAGAAGTGTATGGTGTTTCCTGAAACACGTAAGAAACAAAGCAACATAGCCTATGGCACTTCCACTTATGGTCCTATAGCTTACGGAAATTAAAATCAAAAACAGACAGCCACCCCAATATTTGGGACGGCTATGTTCACAAGAAGCTCGTCTACAGTATCAGGTAAATATCCCAGAAAGCAAAAAATGGATAAAGAAGTTGTGGCACGTACGTACAATGCAATATCACTCAGCAAAGAAATCTGTGTCACCAGGCCCGTAGCGGCATAGTGAGTGGATGCAGATACGGTGAATCTACATGAACTACGTCACAGAGAAAAAGAAACATCATAAGATATCACTAATACACGGAATGTAAACTTGACTACACATGAACTGAATTACAAAACAGAACAGGGTCTCAAATTTAGAAAACCAACTAGTGCTTGCTTATGGGGAAAGGTGCCTTGCGGTGCTGCATAAAACCAGAGACTGAAATTAGCACAGATAACTTTCCATAAGCCAAATATGTAATAGACAAGACCTACTCCTTGCTCAACGAAATGGACCCAACACCACATATTCAACGCCTAGGAATATACCTGACTAGGAAGAACCTTAAAAACCATGGATATATATGTCTCCGTAAGAGAATCAAGCGTGTGTACAGCGGCCGAAACGCAGCAGTGAAAATCCGATAAATCCCATTATCAAAATAAATTTCGAAAACAAAACACAAAGACAGTGAAATAGAGAGCAATTCGTAAATAATTCACTCAGGGCATGTGATGCAACCGGGATTGACCACATCTACACCCAGAGCTGGTTGAGACATAAGGCTGGACACTTCAGGCTGATAGCACTGGTGAGTTTCGGTGAGCAAATGCAGACCATTTGAAGTCATACTGCATGGTACCCATTCCATGAGTCCCAACTCTCCAGGTTCAAGGGATTCTTCCTCCAGCTAAAACATGCATGGGAAACCCAGAGTATCATCCACCGTGTGATTGGGAAACGATTTAAAATGCATCTCAGTTTTCGTATCCTGGTCCTCGGGTTCACCATTCCAGATGCTTTACTAACACTCTCCCCTCTTGGAGAGTCAGTGCCTTTAACCTCCTCTTTGGCACAGCTTGCAATTTCTGTGCAAGATGAACAGGAATAGGGAGAACCAATGAGAGACTAGCTCTAGATTTCTGCACGGGCAAATATAATGCTCATTTCCCACCAGGAAGAGGAATTAACCAAAGGCTCAGCGTGCCCTGCCGGAAACAGATTTCGGCCTGAAGCAATCCTGCGGTTTTGTGCCCAGCTCACAAGAAAGCGAGTTGAAGAAAGGAGCTCAGGGGCACTGTAATTCACAAACCTGCAGAGTTATAAATGACAGCTATCCTCCAAAAATATATTGAAGTAAGCCTGCGAAGGGGACTTGAAAGCGGGGCAGAGTTTCAGGAAAACCATTGCAGGGGGTAGACTGGAATTGCCCTGAAAGCATAGTAAAAGAGGCACAACGTCGACAATGATGCACTTGGCCAAAAAGGGCGTATGCGTTTTTTCCTGAATATATTCAGGAAAAAACGCATACGCCCTTTTTGGCCAACCAAGCAAGTCTGAAAAGGAAATCTGCAGTACAATGAAGTCTCACTGCCCCCCGGGCAAAAGGGCCATCTGAAAAAAGTGTAAAATCCAGAAAGGTAGGACAAGATATGGAGAACAGGGAGCCTTGTTATGCTGATTGGCAGGATGTAAATTGCCAGCAGCCACCCTGGAGAAGTGTATGGTGTTTCCTGAAACACGTAAGAAACAAAGCAACACAGCCTATGGCACTTCCACTTATGGTCCTATAGCTTACGGAATTTAAAATCAAAAACAGACAGCCGCCCCAATATTTGGGACGACTGTGTTCACAAGAAGCTCGTCTACAGTATCAGGTAAATATCCCAGAAAGCAAAAAATGGATAAAGAAGTTGTGGCACATACGTGCAATGCAATATCACTCAGCAATGAAATCTGTGTCATCAGGCCCGTACCGGCATAGTGAGTGGATGCAGGTACGGTGATTCTACGTGAACTACGTCACACAGAAAAAGAAACATCATAAGTTATCACTAATACACGGAATGTAAACTTGACTACACATGAACTGAATTACAAAACAGAACAGGGTCTCAAATTTAGAAAACCAACTAGTGCTTGCTTATGGGGAAAGGTGCTTTGGGGTGCTGCATAAAACCAGAGACTGAAATTAGCACAGATAACTTTCCATAAGCCAAATATGTAAAAGACAAGACCTACTCCTTGCTCAACGTAATGGAACCAACACCACATATTCAACGCCTAGGAATATACCTGACTAGGAAGAATCTTAAAATCCATGGATATATATGTCTCCGTAACAGAATCAAGCGTGTGTACAGCGGCCGAAACGCAGCAGTGAAAATCCGATAAATCCCATTATCAAAATAAATTTCGAAAACAAAACACAAAGACAGTGAAATAGAGAGCAATTCTTAAATAATTCACTCAGGGCATGTGATGCAACCGGGATTGACCACATCTACACCCACAGCTGGTTGAGACATAAGGCTGGACACTTCAGGCTGATAGCATTGGTGAGTTTCAGTGAGCAAATGCAGACCCTTTGAAGTCATACTGCATGGTACCCATTCCATGGGTCCCAACTCTCCAGGTTCAAGGGATTCTTCCTCCAGCTAAAACATGCATGGGAAACCCAGAGTATCTTCCCCCGTGTGATTGGGAAACGATTTAAAATGCATCTCAGTTTTCTTATCCTGGTCCTCGGGTTCACCATTCCAGATGCTTTACTAACAATCTCCCCGCTTGGAGAGTCAGTGCCTTTAACCTCCTCTTTGGCACTGCTTGCAATTTCTGTGCAAGAATAACAAGAATAGGGAGACCAATGAGAGACTAGCTGTAGGTGTCTGCACGGGCAAATGTAACGCTCATTGCCCACCAGGAAGAGGAATTAAACAAAGACTCAGCCTGCCCTGCTGGAAACAGATTAGGGCCTGAAGCAATCCTGCGGTTTTGTGCCCAG